>NC_079168.1:90972872-91012872 GCF_947568905.1 Ostrea edulis | reverse complement strand
GATATATACTCAATTAATTAAAAAAAACAATGTGTTCAGTCATAGATTCAAACTCGGGGCAACACGCTTGCTATGTGAACGTGTTATCCAAACTTGAATTTGCACTGTGTCAGGAAGCTTTCATGTAAATCTCAGCTTTTCTGGCATAGTGGTTCTTGAGAAGATTTTTAAAGATTTTCCCTATATATTTGTATTTAAAACTTTGATCCCCTATTGTTGCCCCATCCTACCCCCAGGGGCCATGGTTTCAACAAACTCGAAGCTGCACTTTGTCATGATGCTTTCATGTAAATATCAGTTTTTCTGGCTTACTGGTTCTTGAGAAGAAGATTTTGAAATGACCCCACCCTATTTTTGCATTTTTGTGATTATCTCCCCCTTTGAATGGCCCCTCATTTGAACAAACTTGAAAGCCCTTCACCCAAGGATGTTTCTGGCCAAGTTTAGGTATAATTGGCCCAGTGGTTCTGGAGAAGAAGTTGAAAATGTAAAACGTTTACAGACAGACGGACAGGCGATCAGAAAAGCTCACTTGAGCTTTCAGCTCAGGCGAGCTAAAACAAAAAGACATGGTCCTTCATTTAAAGAAACTTGAATTTTCATAACCTAAGAATCCTTTTTGTCAAGCTTAGTTGAAACTGGATAATTCAAAAACATAAAAAGTTCACAATGTGCTTGCCTACCAGGGGTCGAAATTAACTTTTTTCTACCACAGGCTAATTTTAGCTTGTAGGTAAAAAATCCACAGGCAAAAATGAAAACCTAAAGGCTAAAATGAAAATAATGAAGCAGTGCTCTTTTTTCGTATGTTTTTTTTTAATCAATGATTTTCCCCCATCATTACGTACTGAGCCTAATGGGTCAACTGGCATCCTTTGGACAAGACACCAAGTTACGCAAGTCATATATATGGTGCAATGTTTAGGTCTCTTGATTATAGCACCTCTAATCCACAACCTGTTTACCGCAGGTCTAGATTCAGTCTTTCAATTTCATGCCACATCAGGGTTGTCACTAATGATTTTTCAAAGCGAATCCCGGACTGATGGTTTTATAAGCAGCACGATCACGAACCCCATGAACTTTTTTGATAATCGTCTACACAGTGAGCAGTGCACTCGTGTCATCACTACAATCCGACCTCAATATGACAATAGATTAATTTAAATAGGACATTCTCATGATTCTGATAAAAATAATTACCAGAAGACTTGGTAAAACATAGACTCCATTTTTTTTTTTTTTTTTTTTTTTAGATAAATGAATAACAAAAACCTCATACTTGGAATTTAATTTAATCACCCTATAGGTGAATAGGACTCGTGGCACATCCAATGTGTACACCATAATGCGATGTCCTACCTCTAAAGCATTTGTTTGACTCCGAGTTTCTTAAAAAATCATAAAAGAAAAATCCGGATAGAAACGGTTGTTGAAATCGGTCGTTCATGTAAGCGTTTGTATGATTTAGAGTGCAAGTTTAAGAAAAGTGAATAGTGCATCACCTTATAAAACGGATACAATACGATCATAGTTTGTAAATCACCACTTGCCAAGATTTTCGAGTGTCCATTATTTTTACTTGCTATTTTTCAAATGTACTCACATTTTGCGAGTATTTCTCGCTAATTTCGAGCCCTGCCTACAAACCTGTTATATAGGTACCAGCTAGATGAACTTTCATATGAAAAGCTGACTTTGGCTCAGGTGAAATAATAACAAGAGGCACATAGGCCACATCGTTCACCTGAGTCACCTAAGCCCCTAGCTATCTAACGATTTTCCCTATACATTTGCAAGTGAAACTTTGATCCCTATTGTGGCCCCAACCTACCCCTGGGTTAAATCTGCACTATGTCAAGAACCTTTCATGTAAATATTAATTTCTTTTGTCCAATGGTTCTTGAGAAGAACATCTTTTTAAAAATTTCATTATATATTTGTATGTAAAACTATGATTCCCTATGATGGCCCCATCATACCCCCAGGGCCTATGATTTTAGCAAACTTGAATCTGCACTATGTCAGGAAACTTTCATGTAAATTTGTACTTTCCTTAGCCAAGTGGTTCTTGAGAATTTTTAAAAAAGATTTTCCTTATATATTTGCATATAAAACTTTGATCCCCTATTGTGGCCCTATCCTACCCCCCGGGAGCCATGATTTTAACAAACTTGAATCTGCACTATGTCAGGAAGCTTTCATGTAAATTTCAGCTCTTCTAGCTCAGTGGTTCTTTAGAAGAATTTTTTTTAATGATCTCATCCTATTTTTGGATTTTTGTGCTTATCTCCCCTTTGAATGGGGTTCATTTGAACAAAATTGAAAACCCTTCACCCAAGGATGCTTTTTGCTGAGTTTGGTTGAAATTGGTCCATTGGTTCTGGAAAAGAAGTCGAAACAGATGGACAGACAGACAGATGACGGACAAATGGCGATCCGAAAAGCTCAATTGAGCTTACAGCTCAGGTGAGCTAAAAACCTAACCTTATTGTCTGCAGCCATACTGTACCTTAATGTTATGTTTTTACCGCTAAGTGGTAACTGTAAAAACTTTCGATGTGCATGAAACTGTTGCAGCAATATATCTTTTGAGTTACTGCTTCGGCATTTCTTTTTAGGTCTGCAATAGAAAATCAGGTAGATGTGAAAGAAACAAGAGGCCCATGAACCTTAATAGCCACCTGAGTATGCACATCTTGTGGTCTTTAGAAATCATTGAGTTACCCGTGTGCTTTCTATACTTCTCTTGATTTATACTTTGTATTAGATGATAGATATATTGGTAAAATCATCCTACAGAATTGATAATTTAGAATTCCTTTATATGTGAGCAAGTTTTATCACATCACAGCAAACTGATTTTCTATTTGAGTTCTAAAAGGAACTGTAAAAATTCATTTGCCCTGGGTAAATGAATTTTTACAGCTTTCAAAGGGGGCTCATTATTAATAATATAGGTTATAATACAATCAGTTTGCCTGCTTGATGTCCAGGAGTAAAGATTTACTAAAATATATTGCATTTTCAACATATGATTAACTATAAGCCCCACCCTGGGACCTAGACCCAGGATCATAAATTTCACCCTGCTCATTTTAATTACTGGTATACAGTTTATTAGCTTAATGTCCAGCAGTATAAAGGAAGATTTTCTTTTGCATTTTCAATAACGTATATGACCAGTCTAGCACCACCCTGGTACCTGAACTGCAGGGTCATGAATTTTATAATTTTGGTAGATCCATTATTATCATGTAAACGCTTTACCTTCTTGATGTCCAGAAGTAAAAACAAAAAATTCTATGATATATGGCATTTAATCATAAGAAAAAACAAGATGTGTTTGTGAAACACAAATGCCCCCGATAATGGCCAATTCCGAAGATGGCCAAGGTCACAAGGGCAAATATCTTGGTATCAGTAGAAAGATCTTGTCAAAAGAAATGTTCATGTACAATATTAAAGCTCTAATATTTACCATTTAGAAGTTAGGACCAATGTAAAAAATTAATTAAAAGTAGGTCAAATGTCAAGGTCAAAAGGTAACGGAAAGGTCTTGTAACAAGGAATACTCATGTGAAATATCAAAGCTCTATCACTTGCTGTTCAAAAGTTATTAGCAAGGTTAAAGTTTTCAAAAAGTAGGTCAAACTCCAAGGTCAAGGTCCCAGGGTCAAAAATGTTGGTACTCACAGAAAGGTCTTGTCACAAGGAATACTCATGTGAAATATCAAAGTTATATCACTTATTGTTCAAAAGTTATTAGCAAGGTTAAAGTTTTCAAAAAGTAGGTCAAACTCCAAAGTCAAGGTCACGGGGTTAAAAATGTTGGTACCCACGGAAAGGTCTTATCACAAGGAATACTCATGTGAAATATCAAAGCTCTATCACTTACTGTTCAAAAGTTATTAGCAAGGTTAAAGTTTCAGACAGAATGACAGAATTACAGACAGGACAAAAACAATATGCCCCCGATCTTCGATCTCGGGGGCATAATTACTGTTAGCTCCACACTTGGGCCTGAACCCTGGGGTCATGAATTTCGCACTTTTGCTATATAGGACTATTTGTAAGCATGCCAACAGATTGACCGTTTGATGTAAAGTTTTTCTAATACATGCATAAAATGAATTTTCATTAAAAGACCCAACTTAGCCCTCCCTTGGGACCTGAACCCTAAACCCAGGGGTCATGACTTTCACAGTTTGAGTAGAGGCTTGAGTATTCATTATAATCATGCAAACAATTCGACTGATTAATGTTCAGGAGTAAAGAAGATAATTTTACAAGATTAATATGAACAACTTAGCCCTATCCTAGAGCCTGAACCCTGGACCTGTGGGACAGGACTTTCACCATTTTGGTAGAAGGCTCATTGCTTATCATAATCATGCAAACAGTTTGACTGCTTGATATTCAGGAGTAAAGAAGATTTTGGAAGATTGCATAAATTTTAATGGTTTCTGTCCCACTTTGCATGCCATAGAGAGGCAGACACCATGAAATTCACAAATGTTGTTCCCCTTTACCCATACATGATATCTATACCAAAATTGGTTAGAATTGGTTGAGCCGTTCAAGAGCAGAAGCTGAAAATATTCAACAGTTTACGACCAACATACAATGACGGATGAAAAGAGATGTAACTCAGATGATCTCAAAATACATATACAGTGAAACTTCTCTAAACCGGCCAGTTGTCGGACTGAAAAAATGGCCGGTTTAGAGGGGAGGCCGGTATACCGAGAAATTGGCATTTAGAGACATTTCAGCTCCATTTTTATTAGATATTTCATTGACACACCACAAACCATATAATATGGTGTTCAAGGACTATTATTTCACTATTGGAAATAAAACAAAATAATTTACTAACATGTTTATTTTCAATTTATAGCACTAAAACTAATTAAACATGAATAAACATTTTTACATTGACATGCATAAATAACGGAAAACATTCCGTTTAAATACAACTGCATTTGATATATGTATAGAAATTTGTAGATTAGCAGCATTTATGTACTTTCCCGAATTGTGGGAGTTGAAAAAACAAATCCCAATATCCTGACCGGGATTGCAAAAATACCCTGAAATCCCGATTTTCTAAAAACACCTCCCATTTTACGACAACAAACCCCGATTTCCAACCGGAATTTGAAATCCCGCGTCATTTCTTTGTGGCTGGCCAATCAGAAATCGGGACAATAGTCAGCCATTGCTGTTTACCTGTGTTGCGTGGTATTGGGGTGGTGTAATTTACCTGGTCTACCTGTGTCGGGGTGTTTATTGGACAGTGCATGGGAAGCATGTTTTGATGGTAATTATTAATCGGGAAAACGGATTTCAAATTGACATATCCTTTACATGAACGTGAATGACAACGATGATAGTGTCACCACCAAACAATCGGACATTCCCGATTTTCGCCTCTCGTTGTCAGCATCCAAAATATGCAATAGGTACGTCAATATATATTTTTTTCAATTATATAATATAAGCCATCCGAATCTATAGCGATGTATTATAAAATTATAGGGAGCGTAGTATACAATAGACTTTGTGATGCGTAATTTGTACAAGTCTAATGAATTTGATATTAGCAAGTAGCCTTAATTTACAAGTAAAAACATATCTTTTGATGACTTTTTCTTCTGGTAATTATTTCAGATGTTATGGGTACAAAGGTTTTGTTCGCAAGTTTCGTGGCAAGGCAGAACACCCCTTTTCTGGTTGCAATGCAGATTGTTCCATCAGACTCTGCAAGCCCATGTTTACAGACAGCAAGATCGCCTTTGTATTCGTACCTAAATGCATGTGCTTTAAGTTAAATTTTGATATATAGTCCAGTCATGTTATGGTGTGAAAGGATGCAACTTTAAGTATTATTTGATAATATGTATGTAACTTGTTGTTGGAGAGGATATGTTAGTTTATGTTTAACTTTTTGCTGAATAGTTAATAAAATAATCATGTATATTTTTCAAAGTGTTTTTTTTTTTTTAGCTTTGTTAAAGTTAATGGTCAAACACACTTGATATTGGTTTAATGTATGATATATGAACAATGATTACATTAATATTTTATTTAAAAAGACAAATATTTCTTTTCATGGCAAAATGTCGCGAATTTAGAGCTTAGAAAAAAGGTCGTCGTGCGCAAAATCCCCCAAGGATATTTTTAAAAGTTGGCATGTATGTTTATGTAGAATTTCAGCTTATGTTTTAATGAACAAAACAAACACATAGCCATTTGATTGCTGCAATTAATACACAAAGTAGGTACAGAGTAGGTACTGCTCACTTTGATATGGGGATCTATGATCAATTATCGGTGGAGATCAAACTAGACCACTAGTACCTACAGGTAATTATTACCAGAAATAGTCTTGATGCAATCATCTAATTTTAACTAAAAATTTATAACAGGATACATAAAGAAAACACAGAGGCCTATTATTGGAATTCCTCATACCTATAAACACTCTGTTTACGTCCATTGCTTATATCGTTAACAAATTTGTTTTGACGTTTTTGAAAAGTACAGTAGTAAATATATAATTTTAGTTTTGATGTTTCTTAGGAATTTTAAGTCTATGGAAACCCCCCAAAAATCATTTATCTATTGAAAATTATCATTAACAGTCATGGGTTTGTTTATTAACTACCGCTTATATCCATGGTGCAACAATATGGCGTATTGATTGTATTCATTCAATATGTGCATATCTGTTTATAACATTTTGTACAGAAAGGAGAAGGTACACTAAGGGTCAATTTTGGCCTATTTTCAGAAGTTGGTAATCTTATGCCCTAATACTATAGGGTGTGTACTTTCTATATATAGTAATTATATCCATGTTTACGTATATTTTTTGTGATATGAAGTAGCAAAGTTGGCATGTTTTGCGAGTGCAAGATTTGACGTTGCATCTTTAACCTGTGTCTGAAGACGTTTTCTCAATTCTTATTCAGAAAAAATAGTTCAGTATACCTTGTTAGTTAAAATCCTTTGGATAATTTTTAAGAATTGTTGATACACACATACAAAAATTCTTTTCAATAACATTATAGAAATATCATAATCAAAAACTATCTAAAAATAATGTGTATTTATATCAATCCTGGCCATAGCCATCGAAATCCTTGTTTGAAAAGTTAGACTATAATGTGAAGTAATTATGTGTATTCTACTGTATAATAAAAAAAAAAAAAAAAAAAAAAAAAACTTTTAATGGTATGAGCTCTGAAAATCTACGAGTTTTTTTTCTTTCTCAAGCTCATGATTCCTATTCCATGCGTCCCGAATTAAATCATAATCTTTGTTTACCAAAACATCGAACAATTTTGTTTCAAAAACGCTCTTCAATACTCGGGCGTAGATGTATCTAATGAGGCACCATTAGATATATATATTATTACTACAATAACTTGATCCGAAGAGTTGGATCACGTCGAGTTGACAGGCGCGGATCATCTGATCACACGAGACGCGAAGCGTCGAGTTTGATCTGATGATCCGCGCCTGTCAACGAGACGTGATCCAACTCTTCGGATCAAGTTACTGTGGTAATGATAAATTTATTATATACCCCCTTCTGCATTTTAAATCCACATTTCTAAGATAATAAATGTAATCCAAACTATCAAAAACACAGACATACTATGAAATTATGTTTTGTGTACGCAGTTTCGTTTGTGACGCGTTCAATATTTTCCACAAATAACGTTGCGTTGATGCATTGTGACGTCATTGTGACGGCATCAGTTTCAGAGGATACTGATACGGAATCAGAAAACCACAGTGTGGTGATCCGGAAAACCGGATCACACGCTGTCAAATCCACAGTATCAATGAGCGATACATTGATGGGTATATAATAAATAGAATTATCACCGTCTCTTACTCAGTCTGATTAAAATCAAACCTCTCACTTCGCTCGATATATGGACAGTTGCTCCCATGCAGCGACTGCCCGTATATTGAGCGAAGTGAGAGGTTTGATTTTAATCAGACTGTCTCTTACTGTTTTTAGAATATGGAAACATTTATAATTAGCTGTCGTTATTTTTAAATACATGTTCTGTATACATGTGTATGTATTTGAAAATATATTATAGAGCTACCTTCTCTTCATAAAGCATTATAATAATTATTATTATTTAGGGATCAACATTATACAATTATTGCTGTTTTTTGAGGTCAATACGATGATTTAGACACCTGAGGAGTACAATATTCACCGAGCCCGAAGGGCGAGGTGAATATTGTACTTCGAAGGTGGCTAAATCATCGTATTGACCTCAAAAACAGCAATAATTGTTTTATTATATGATTAAATGATTAAAAAACCCTTCAAGATTGTTCTTTGCTTTAATTGTAAGCTTCAACGACCTATTTTTGGTCCTATGTGAAAAAAATAATTGCTTATGTTCACCTGGAAGGTCACGTGCAGTAAACATAATGTAGTATGATTTCTACATTGTTGGATCTCAGCCAATGAGAGAGCTAGGAATTATTCAATCATATAATAATAACGGTTGTCCGATTGCCGAGTTCGGACAAGTGAAACTCAATACATACTTGCCCGATGGGGCAAGTGATATTTTTAGTAGAAAATGTGATTATTTTAATAATTGTGTTAAGCTTGATGAATATGAAATATTAGAAAGTAAAACTCAACTTCATATAGAGTTGTTTTCTTTACCGAATCGTCAGATTATAGCAAAGGCCTATTCTAGTAGATCGTACTGTATTACCAATTGACAGAGAGAGATAATTAAGATCATTAGAATTGCTGGTTGACAGGCTTATTAGAGTCTAAAATATTTCGGACAACTAAGTTTTTCATTCGGACAAGTAAAACTTTGAGTTCACTTGCCCGAAAGTGAAAGATGAAAAGTTAATGTCTATCCCTGTTATTACTAATATATTTTATCATTGTTAAAATTTCCATCAATGCAATGTAAATAGATAAGGTGCTTATTAGTTTTTATGGTCTCTGTAGTCAAAAATATAAATATAAATCATTTTAAATATTAGAACATTTAAAAAAGTGTCTTTAAATACAGTGTATATATAGGCCTATATATATAGCTTTTTGAATAAGAAATTTTAAAAAGAATGGAAACGATATTCATCTCTAAAACACAACAGAGTACGTTCTGGTAAATCCGACAAAACTCATTTCCGTTTTAATCATTTGTTCCTACAATGAAAAGTAAGTAATAAGGAAATTTTGACGGAATATTTTGAAGGAGAAGATTTTCGAACCTAAAATATAGTTTTGTTATGGTTGATAACGCTGAAATTCGTCATGCTCAGCGAAATAAAAGGTAGTCTTAAAGTCGGGGAATTCCGGACAAGCATCGCGCAAATCCGAACACTAGTGGTATGACATGTAAAAATATTTCTCCCTTACCTTAAAAGCTTTAGGATGGTTAAAACCCTTTTTTCTCTTAATCATTTTGAATTATTATTTCTAATTTCCTATTTGATGGGTTAACCGGACCTGTCATCCTCTTGTATAACATCAGTTTGAAATTGGACTAAACTTTACTAAGTTGTTGTCATTATAGTTGCTTTTCCTGAAATTGATTTATTCCTTTATCCTTTCTATGGGTTAGGTTTTCTTTTCAATTGACTTTTCTATTAATCAAAAGCTAAGACGAAATTGATTTCTGTCCGTGTTTTGACAGTTTCTATTCTAATGATATATGCTGAATTAATACCTATGTGGATGAATAGTGTGTGCAATGAATATAGTGTGCACACTTTTTTTTGGAAAATGCATTTCAGCTGACTTTTTAGCACTCTTAGCCGAAAATGTAGATAGTGCCTAAAGCACAGTGCATTGTGAACTAAAAACAACTTGGCAGTGATTCAAATCACAATCTAGCCAGATTTGTGACGTCATTTTTACAATTTTAAAGTGAGTTAGTAACCATCTTGCGACTGTTGAAAATAGTTTCTATTAGTTTTGGTACAATATAACACCCCTTGTTAGTAAAACTTAAAGGTCAAGTGTAATAAAAATAGATTTGAAAATAAAGTTTATAATTCATTAAAACCCGTTTTGAAAAGTTTATTGATGTGTTTATTATTTTTTTTAAATCTAGGTAAATGCGCAAAATACCTATTCCAAAATGGTTGTTTATAGAAACAAATGAAGGAATTATCGCCCTTTCTTATGACGTCATCTGAGACAATTGTAGATGTTTACACCTGTATATCATCGTTTTAATTTCTGTGAGAAATTGCCAGTTTTAGCAACACCGTGGATAGTGATGGTGAAATACCGTAGATACACTTGAGTTTAGGGATTCAACCTTTTATATTTGTACCTGCACCCGTTTCGAAACCATCCGATAGTCTATGTTCGACAAATATCTCATAGGAATCTCAGTTAGAAATTATTTACCGAGCCAGTCCATTGAAAAGTGGGAATGATATTGGAAAAAATGTTCTATCAAAAGATAACCTTTGTATTTTACACAATCTAGGCTAATCAAAATCAGACTTCATAGATACTCGCCATGTACTCTATTGTAGCGATTGTGAGCATATTTAACTAGATTGACTCTCACGTTTGCTTTTTTGTTAATGGAATTCACTGGTATGAGATTGATCAGATTCAGATTATAATGAGTTTAGCTAGATATATATTTAATTGAAAAAAAACAACAAAAGACAAAAGAAAAAAAAACTTATTGTGCACAACCTTATTTGTACCCCCCCCCCCCCCTTTTTAAAAAAGAAAAACATCTACATGTAGATACAATATCATAAAATGTAAATTAGGCCAATTAGTACATGTAATTTCTTCACAACACACGTCAAATGCGAAATTGAAATATTACGACACAAAGTTAACGAATTGTAGCATTTTGAGGTGTGAAATTTTGCCTTAATGATTCATGATATATTAATTAATGTACAGTCTGTAGCACTTAAAACCACATTAGGAAAAGGAAAAACTTGTACTTGTTTTCATAATGAACTTGAAGAAAAAGCTTTGGAAATTGGACTGACCTAATAAATAAGGTTTTATCAAAATGGGTTTTTTAAATTGAATTCATTTCCATTTTTACTATATTTTATTTTTTCAAAATATATATAGTGAAGAAATGAAATGATGAGTCCCTTATAAATATAGTATGAGTACGACAATATTCGAAAGATATTTCATTTAATAAAAGAAATAAAATCAATTTGAACTAGGTAATGGGTGACATTAATTTTTATGTGCAATCGCAAACCCATTGAATACAATGTCGCATTAAAGCATTCAGTGGTGGATGTGGGGCGGATTGCATGCCCCCTTAATTTGGGTTGAACTTTTTATATAATTAAAATACATCCCTCCACTTGTTTTGTAGGATGTCCAGTTAATCATCACTTTGCATTTTGTTTATAGTCAAACAGGATGATGCGTCGGGGTTGATGGAAACCTGATCCTCGTTAATTAAAGTGTCACTCACTGATCCTCGTGGCTTGTCACAAATCTCAGTGTCTCTTTTCAGTTTCAGTGTCCAAATTCTTCGAAATTTAGGGTCTTTTGGGAAAAGAAACATACTTAATCCCTGTCCCGATTTGACATTGCAGTTCAAAGCAGCGCATTGTACCATAAATACAGGACTTTTCTATGTAAACACTATAAAACCCTATCAATGCAATCGAAAGTTGTCTCAGATGACGTCATAAGCTACGAGCGATAACTCACGTCACGACACATTTATCAATCGCTCAGGTAAAAGTTTGATAGCGCCGTGTACTTCACGTCAAGTGATTTTTATCAAAATTGCCATGGAAATTAATCCATAAGTGTACGACAGACATTTTTCTGTGTAAAAGTCAAGTTTTAGGAAAATCACCGTACTTGACCTTTAATAAGATGAGATAAAATTGATTTGAATACAAAATAATGATTGCATTTATACATGTAAATATAAATCATAGGGAAAAGCAATCATTAATTTTATACGTATTTGTTAAATCTTATTAAGAAAGTATCAATTTTATTAGGCCTATGTAGAATATTAGTAGTATGCTATATTACAATTTTGATTATTTGAAGATGTCTATAAGTATGAAAGATAGGGATTGTTTTTCTTGATTTTATTACAATACAATATTTGTATGCATTTTCCCAGCATATATCCCCTTCCATAACGTAAAGGCCACGTGTTGTGTTTAAACATTTGCTCTGTAGATCGTAATATTTTGCATGAATGTTTTATGCTGAAATTTTATCTATCCTTAGTGATACAGTCATCAATGATCTTATAATTCTATGACTCTCAACCCCCCACCCCCCTTCTAGATTAGATCTATAATCGAACAGGGGAAATTTGAGTCATCAATATATAAACGAAGTATGGTACAAAAATTTATTACAGATGTCATAACTAACAGCACCCCCCCCCCTTCCGCCGTCACTCGGTACGACGACGCGACTGTAATGGAGGGGTGGCTATACATCAGTTTCCTGCAACACCATGGACAAACGTCATTTGGATACAACCATTCCTATGTATACGGAAGATACAGTCGTGCTTTTCACGCAGAGTACAACCAACTCATAGTATATCAATCATAGTATATGGATGGAGACGTGAATTTAGAAGTTGAAAGAAAGCTTGAACTTCCGTCTTAAACTTACAATCCAAATTGTAATATTCAATTAAAATGTAGAAACTCGAAATTTTGAATCATTATTGTACACCTAGCATATGGGGTAGTAAAATTTATTTGACTTGCCAATTTTGATGTTCTCGCTTGCCCTATGGACTAATAAAAAGGTTAATCACAAGGACTGTTTACCTACCGTGACGTCATCACATAAGTGATATAAGTAAAAAACACGCAAATAAACTGTTAACTGTGAAGTTAAGGTGTATGATATATATGTACTCTGTATACATGTGCCTTCTCTATCGTGAATTTTATTTCATAAAGAGAAGTTATACATATACATTCACTATTACTACACATTTCAACAGCTTAATAATAGAAATTCAGAGATATATGGATATATTTAATAATTGATATTCTTAATCCTCGATCGAGAGAGGGTGTCCGCATCTTATTGTTTTAAACATATGCAATTCAACAACTTATATAGAATTATGATGTATTGTTATTATATATTCAACCTAAACTACTGTTTAAGCATGTAAACTTAATCACGAAGTAGTTTATAATGAAAAACGTTCAATGTGTATTGAATGTCTTTATTTAATCGATGTGACAGAGAAAATTCGGTTGCAGCTGAAACTCTCAACGTGCTTTCCTTTCCGCCCAGAGAGTCTTGCAATGCGTTTTCTAAGTTCGTCTCTAAGCGCAGTGAGGTCCTACAAACCGTAATCCGCCATCATTACTAAATATTCAACAACTTTCTAATCTAAACGCGTCCTTCCGACGCTCTCTTAAACTTGGTTAGAAACGCCTTGGACGTTAACGGATCGTGCGCCACCTGTAATCAAGGGCGAGTAATTTGGAGTTTTATTTGCCATTGTAGATGCATGTGCAGAATGAATAATCATTTTGTCTAAACATGCATGCACGTGCATTGGGTTTTTGGTACACTAACTTCGGAATCAGTCAAACTTTTTTGTTTTTCCATGAAATTGTTTGAAATTTATATTGTAGACCCTGTATATTTTGACACTCCAAACTGATTGCCATGATCAAAATCATGTATGCTCATTTTTTGGATAAAAGTAAAACGTCTGCATGTAGTAAAATCCATTCCCTGGTTCAATGTCACCTTTGTTTTGTTATGATTACAGATCTTCTGATTTGCATATTAGTAGGACTGTAGTATAGACTTCAAAGCAAGTTCTTAATTAAAAATTTGAGATGCAATACAGAAGTTTGAAAAGCATGGAATTCATTTTTATGGCAAAATGATTAAATTTAGTGGTAACATGCGGAAGAATTATGTCCAAACTGAAACAGGGTTGTCTTTAACACTAGAATCGGCCTCCTAGACATGAAAAATTCATTTGGGATGCAAGGATATCTAATATGGTGAGTCCCATGAATGTGTATGGACTCGAATAACTTTCAAATGAAAATCCATTCCCTCCCCAGTGATTTTTTTTAGACCCATTTTGGGTCTGAATTTCGGCCCTTTCCCCTCCTAAAAATTGCCAATTTTTTCCTAATTTCGCTTGCATTTCCCCCAATAATAGAATTATAAAAGGAAAACGTATTTGAAAAAAATAAACATTCGATGTGAATTATATACATTTAAGAGTTATCATTGGTAATGAGAATGGTAGAATATATGAAAATTCTAGAAGGTTAAAAGAAAATTAGATGTGTAAAATAAAGATAATGTAATGTTTGATATGATTTTAAAACTTATTTACGATAAAATTGATTTTTCCCAATTTGACTGTAATGTCGACAATTTTTCCCAATTCGAAAGCCACAGGACCCTTGTAGAAAAATCACTGCCCCCCCCCCCCCCCCCCCCCCCCAACATGCCGTTATTTATATATATCAAATTTAATACAACGAACAGATGGAAAAATCCAGATGACATGTTACGGTCTGGTGAACCGAGATAATACCAGAGTTCACCGAGCACAAGTTGTTTGTTTAGTGTCAGTCAAGTACGTAAGTACATATGGATAAATGTATATTGTATATTCACTGCTCCAGTTTACATGTAGAAATGATAAAATTGAAGCCTTTTGTGCTCTCATCAGCAGATTTATTTTAGAAATCGTAGTCTTTGTCTAAGTTTATGGAATCTTCGTCTTAGCCATTTTTATGAGAATCAAAAGTAGCATGGTTTGTTGTGCTTTATGGCAAACAATAAATATCTATTCCATCACAATAATTATCTCTTATTCCACATGTCCTATCTACATTTATCAATTTGTTGTCATATTGACGTCTGGTTGTTATGATGACAGGAGTGTATTGCTGTTGAGCCACGTGGACAATTATCAAAAGCTGTTGTTAATCTGAGACAAAATAGCGAATTACTACATTTGATTATTCAACAATTATGCATTGGGTAGGTAATTACTTACTAACACATCAATGTTTGTAATTTGTTTGAGAATAAAGCAAACAAAGGAAAGCATCAGCTTGTATTCATTCTGAATAAGGGTGTGGGAAAATTACTTATTTTACTTTTCTTGAAGATCTGATTAAATAAGGACTCATGAAATTTTCATGGGACTTGCCAAATTTCAATGGAATTTAAGCTGTTCATAAATCACGAGTCTAGGACTCGCCTTGAAAAATTCCTAGTGACAACCCTGGCCAAAAGCAGAAGGGTAAGCAGGTCGGTACTTCGGTCTTCAAATGATACCGAGCAAAGCTCGAATGTGCCAAAGGCCCATCTGCGAAGCAAGGTTCTAAAGGTAACACGTATGTAAATGAAAAATTGAGAAAATCAGCAAAGGAATAGAGATAATCTCTATATACGTTCACTGAAAATTTTGTGATCCATATGGGCCTCGCCATATTGTTTTGTTCCTTAGTTGCTTCTATGGTTATTATTGACGTGCAATTTGTAATTCAAACACTTAGTTTGTTATAAATGAATGGGATAATGATTACTGTTACAGTTTTTAGCCGGTCATCAAATAGGAAAAGAGTAATACGACTAAATAGATGAACGAGTTCACGAGTTTCTTTAAATAAAAACATACGATAAATTTACGCTTACATTTTTACTACTTTGAATTTGTTGGTTAGTTTTGTTTAGTATTAACTGTCTTTTAAATTGCAAACGGGATGTATTGTTGTTTATAATTGTTGAATTTGAAAGAGAGAAAAAAGTCCAGGCTAAATGTGACGTCACAATGCACGATTTACGTCTTCTGCCGTTATATTCCACGCGTTAAATGAATAGGCAGATCCTTTGTCTATCCTCATATGTTCCCCTTTCATATTTAGATGTTACTGGGCATTTAGCGCAAGGGGAATTTCATAAATAAAATACATTTTTAATGAATTATGATTTATTGTTCTTAACGGAATTATGATTATCACTTGAGACACGCCAATGACCATTTCATGCTTCGCTCAGTCCAACGGTCACACCGTATACATATTACAACAGCCCAAGTGAATTGGTAATTTGTTTTGCTTCGAGGAAGAAAATATAAATTGCTTTGCATACAGAATAATAAAATTTCTTTAAGTTCTTGGTAAATGAATATTAATGGTTAATGTGACCAAAGTGAACATTTATTGTGTTAACAACATCTACAAATATCTTATTAATCAAGTTTCACTGTAAACTCACTGTGAGACATGGGTATGGATGTCCACTGGGAAAATGTTGAAGCTGCACAATGGAGTGTTTTCTGTAAAGAAAAATGGTTGTTATTATAAAGTCACTCAGTAAAATCTGATTAACGTACAGACCAATTATATAATAGTCAGATTGTTCTCTAGATACAGTAGAATCTGATTAACGTACAGACCAACACATTATATAATAGTCAGATTGTTCTCTCGATACAGTAAAATCTGATTAACGTAGACCAATACATTATATAATAGTCAGATTGTTCTCTAGATACAGTAGAATCTGATTAACATAGACCAATACATTATATAATAGTCAGATTGTTCTCTCGATACAGTAGAATCTCATTAACATAGACCAATACATTATATAATAGTCAGATTGTTCTCTCGATACAGTAGAATCTGGTTAACGTAGACCAATACATTATATAATAGTCAGATTGTTCTCTAGATAAGTAGAATCTGATTAACATAGACCAATACATTATATAATAGTCAGATTGTTCTCTAGATAAGTAGAATCTGATTAACATAGACCAATACATTATATAATAGTCAGATTGTTCTCTCGATACAGTAAAATCTGATTAACATAGACCAATACATTATATAATAGTCAGATTGTTCTCTAGATACAGTAGAATCTGATTAACGTACAGACCAACACATTATATAATAGTCAGATTGTTCTCTCGATACAGTAAAATCTGATTAACATAGACCAATACATTATATGATAGTCAGATTGTTCTCTCGATACAGTAGAATCTCATTAACATAGACCAATACATTATATAATAGTCAGATTGTTCTCTCGATACAGTAGAATCTCATTAACATAGACCAATACATTATATAATAGTCAGATTGTTCTCTCGATACAGTAGAATCTCATTAACATAGACCAATACATTATATAATAGTCAGATTGTTCTCTCGATACAGTAGAATCTGATTAACATTGACCAATACATTATATAATAGTCAGATTGTTCTCTCGATACAGTAGAATCTCATTAACATAGACCAATACATTATATAATAGTCAGATTGTTCTCTCGATACAGTAGAATCTGATTAACGTAGACCAATACATTATATAATAGTCAGATTGTTCTCTAGATAAGTAGAATCTGATTAACATAGACCAATACATTATATAATAGTCAGATTGTTCTCTAGATAAGTAGAATCTCATTAACATAGATCAATACATTATATAATAGTCAGATTGTTCTCTAGATAAGTAGAATCTGATTAACGTAGACCAATACATTATATAATAGTCAGATTGTTCTCTAGATAAGTAGAATCTCATTAACATAGACCAATACATTATATAATAGTCAGATTGTTCTCTCGATACAGTAGAATCTGATTAACGTAGACCAATACATTATATAATAGTCAGATTGTTCTCTAGATAAGTAGAATCTCATTAACATAGACCAATACATTATATAATAGTCAGATTGTTTTCTAGATACAGTAGAATCTGATTAACGTACAGACCAATACATTATATAATAGTCAGATTGTTCTCACTCTTCACTGCCACCATGGATGTTGTGTTTATGGTTATTTGTGTGTTTATATACTTAATGTGTGACAATGTGTGTGTTTAATAGGGAAAGAGTTAGAGTGTGTAAAAAATGTAATTAGATTTTAGAGAACCTTGAAGTATGTTTTTCATCATCTGACAGTTGAAATCAGATCCAAAAAAACTATCATCGATAAAATTTTGGGGAACAATTAATTTGTACAAAGTACAAACACATGTTGATTTAATTTACTGTATGGAAGTGCAGCAACAATACACCAACCTTAAGATACTGCTGCTTCTATAAAAACATTCTAATATATAATTTTGCATTTGAAAAATTTGTGTTTATTAATAACGTGAGTGACAACTAAACCATATGGTACTGAAATAAGTTATTATTTAATATTTTTCATGGATATTGCATTGATATTTTGGTGGAACAACACACAGTTGGTACATTCTGTACCAAAACACTGTGTGCATTTAATTTTGCAAACCATTGGACTCTGGCGCATTCATCTCACACCATCGCACTCTGGCATGTCACACCATCGCACTTTTGCATACGAGTGTGGACCATTGCACTTTGGCATGTGTTGTCACACCAAACTTTGGCTAGGGCTGCAACAGGTACCCGAAATAACCGAAAACTGTGGTTTTGTTGTTCGGGTCGGGTTCGGTTCCATTTTTCTGTATTTTGGTTCCGGTTTGGTTTTTAAAATAGAATCATTAGAAATCCATTTAAACGAAATGTCGTCAAAATCCTCAAAGGTGGCTGTATTTTGATCAATTGTTAAATGATGGCATTGTTGACAATAGGGGTGTGTATTGCTCAAGATTTTCCGATACGATACAATATTTTCTGATGCGATATCCGATATATTGGATATACAATGTAGTTTAGCATTTTCTGAAGTAAAATATCAAAATAAAAAAAAATGAAGTGGTTTTTAATATCTTTTATTTCATAACAAAACAAACAATGACAAGTCTGAGGAAACTCCAATGTCACAATGTAAAAGTGGGGATTAAAGTCTGAGAAATCTCCGATGTGTCACAATGTAAAAGCGGGTATTAAAGTCTGAGGAATCACTGATGTCACAATGTAAAAGCGGGTATTAAAGTCTGAGGAATCACTGATGTCACAATGTAAAAGCGGGTATTAAAGTCTGAGGAATCACTGATGTCACAATGCAAAAGCGGGTATTAAAGTCTGAGGAATCACTGATGTCACAATGTAAAAGCGGGTACTAAAGTCTGAGGAATCGTTTTCCTGCTAGAAGCCATTTTTAAATTATGAACTTCGATCCTGACTATTAAAAGGGCTATTTTTAAACCCGACATTATATTGTATCGTATCGTCGAAACACTGTATCGTATATCGCTGGACAGGTGTATACCGGTACATTTCGATATATTGATTCACCCCTAGTTGACAAAACTGTAAATAATGACAGAATATGTAAGATATGTCAGATGCATTGAAAATACGCCACAGGATCAACATCATCAATTACAAAACATTGAAAGCATGGATGGAATCGAGTAGAGTGACAATGCTGTTTCTAGTACCATGGATGTCGAGTCTAAATCTCGGTCCACATCCCCAAGTAATTATTGTGACAAAATAAAATAAACGTTTTTGATTTTAACTGTATACTGTAAGTTGGTTTATATCCACGTTGTTAAAATTTCACGATTTGTTACAAGGGTACCAATCGCGATGGTTTTATTTTCACGCTATAGGATTATCTACTTTTTAAATTTCGCGCGCTCAGTCTCAGTAATATGTCTACTTTGTCACTGAAATGACCCTCAGTCTGCGACTAGTAGTATCAACTGCTGAGTAAAATTCACAAGAAACTTACGTTTTGTTTGGTCATTTAATGAGTTCATTTTCAAGGTAGCCTTTGGAAAGTTAACATGACTATTTTAAACTGGGTGAAAAACGGAAAGCTTGCGATAAAACCCCCAAATTCTGAATCAACACGTACAAAATACAATGCCATGAAAACACATTTAAATCATCTATTTTGAACAATTTAATAAATGAATTAAGATTAATTATCTTCTCAATTATCCTTAGGTGCTAAGTAGGCGCCAATTAAAGGTGTCGACGACAAGCGTCAAATAACTGGTAATAGCGGCAACGATGCCTGGTGTATTGCTCCCTACCCAACTTTTGTATCGGGGCCTCACCGATAAATGTCACCCCTCATACAACTTTCCTAAAGACTGGGACATATTTCACAGTGAACACCATTGGACCAATGTAGAAATAATACATACACTGTAGATATATTGAGAAGATCACCGTCCCCTATGTTGAGCGCGTGCGAGACGAGTTGGATTTGCTTTTAAGGCAAATCTTTTGATGTTTATATAGCTCACGAAGACAAAGTCTTACTTAATATGATGGAGGAAAAGGGAATTCAAGTGGTGTTCGTCCCCGCTGCGTGTACGAACAACCTGCAGCCTCTTGATATTCAGATTAACAGACGATTTAAAACGCGTTTAAATCCGAATTCCAGACATGTTATGCAAATGAAATAAAAACTTCTCTAGAAAAAGGTGTCGACATTGAGGATGTTGAAATCGACTTGCAGTTGTCGAAATAAAACCAACCCATGCTAAATGGCTTGTGAGAGCCATTGATATACTGGGTCAAGACAAGGAAGTAATAACAAGGCCTTTTGATAAGGCCGGTATATAATTCAATGCGACCTGCAGTGTAAAAGCAGTTAAGAGTATACAAGTACATGTATACTAAAATGTCATATTGTGTGTATGCATTCATATGTTAAATGATGTAACTATTCAATACTTTCCCCCAGCTGATCATAGTATCCCATTCACAAAAATGAAAGTTATCTCTCCTTATTTTTAATTATAGCCAAATTCAAATATTTTTACTTCATTATTCACTATGGGTTTTATTTCGCGAAGAAAAGATAAATCGTGAACATAGTGAAATTAAAACCATCGTGATTATTTCCCAATCTACAGGATTAGATTTTTAAAAGAGTTGTATAGACTCGAACCGAAATACCCGAAGTAAAAATCTTAGAACCGACCCGACCCAAAAAATTTGGAACCGTGACAGCGGCTGCCCTAACTTTGGTGCATGAGTGTGGACCATCACACTTTGGCACATCACACCATCGGGGTTTGGTACAGATCCTGGCACTCTGGCATCCCATCACACTTTAGAGTCTTAACACACAACAAGCACGTCGTTAGACTCATTACAAACAGTACTTTCTAGATATCTAGACATTACAAAACTAACCTTGCTTTCTATGGAACTGATCAAATGTGATGCTAAATTAAACATACATGTATGAAGTACCACAAAGCTTACTGTTTGACAAAAGATTGCATTGGATCTGGAGAGAATCATTGGTCAATGTTCCCGACTTTGTCTGTTGCAAATGATATGCTATCACAGATGTATAGGAAACCAGTCCCATGAGACTTGTTGAATCTTTACTAGTGCAAGATGCAGAGGCATTTTTAGCAAAAGATGGGAGAGATGAGATGTTAACAGCACAATTTCTGTTTGTCTGAACCAAAGTTTCAACTGGTATCAGGCTTCCATGAAGTTTGTCAATAGCAGATTCCACAAACTTCACACTATCCGGAATCACTTCAACCTGTAAAACAAAAATCAAAATATCACATAATCTAAGTACAAGCAATGGTACTTTCACTGTGAAATAACAAATTACAAAAACACTTAAAAAATGTTTATAAAGGCCTACTTTTATCAAAATGATTTTACTATGAGTAGGACCTAATCCAGTATACTTACACAAGAAATATCAGTGTCAATCCAGTACAGTGAAAGTCTGACATTGCGTAAAAAAGTTCTGATCAAGTCTGGAGGCATGAAAGAATCCAAAAAGATCTCATGATCAAGAACAACTTTCCCTGAAAACTGTCTTAATTCACATGGATTCTTTGGGCTATTTGCAAATAAAAATACAATATTTTTTGTTTTGCAGTTATGATCATTTTTGACACTCTTTCTCCTGCTTTTAACAGGTGAAAAGATGCCAGGGTCTTCCCAACGGTATTCCAGAACAATTTCATTTAAAACCTTATTAAGTACTTTGGCAGGGTATTGTTTTCCAGACACATTCCCTTTGGAGTCAGAATCCATGTGATAATCCGGTAGTGCTGTCTTGATATTTTTTTCAACTTCAATTTCAAATTCTTCAAAATATCGGTTTTTAAAATCTTTAAAATCATTAACTTGCCTCATTAATTTGTATTGCGATGAATTGTAAATTTTGAAACTCCACTGCAAATGTGGAGTTTTACTGCTTCTCTTAAAAGCACTCTTATTACATGAAACTTCATCGTTCAAAGCTGTCAAGATTCGAAATGCAGACAGAGTGACTCTATTCGCTAAAACCTTTGCTTCATTTTTCACCCCACGTCTGCCTTGCCTTCCGTCAACCAGAAAAAGTATCTTGTATTTCTCTGAAGAGTCTGTCATCTTTGAAATAGTTTTAGTATCCATACTATCAAATCATTCTATTTCCATGTGATGCTTAACGAAAATCCATGATCGTGTAACCAATGTGAATAAATAGAAAAATCCTTGAATTTGCCGCCATGTTGCTTTACTTCCTGTTATAATCTCGAGAGAATCGTACGAGAGAATTTCGATTGCAAAGATCTAATCTCCGTCCGTCTACCAAGTGAAATGCATTTACTAACTTTAGGAGGAATGCTAAACCAGAGAAATTTGATATACAGAAAACAACCACTTTTCCAAATCATTTTCTGACAGCACAAATACCTGCAGTTTCTGGTCTCGGTGGTGTTTCCCCTTGAAACAGCCATACATATATTATGACTGTAGTCTAACACCACCACTCCATGTTTTCGTTCCACTCTTACAGAGGATTATATAAGGACGCTAAAAATGATGTTAAAGTTTCTTTAGTCATATTTTTGCAATTGTTGGTAAAAGTCATAAATAGAATTTATGTCCAGATGCTTTGAAATAATTTTTTGGGGATTTCATAAAAGTTAAAGCAAAAATGAGTTCAGAATGATTGTTCAAACGAAGGATATTTTTCAATAAGATATATAGCGTAAAACGTATTTTAAGATGACTCATTTGTGGCACTACGCTGTAGATGAAAAATGTAGGATATGTACCACAATATTTTGAAATTGAAATCTTTCAAATTTATTTTATTTAGTGGGGAAAAAATAATAGTTTTAGTAGAAAGCAATCTGACAAAAGAAATCTAAATCCCATGCCGAATTCGAACCCGCGGTCTACAGTTCAGCAGTCGAAACGTTAACCTACTTAGGCAATGAATAGACAAATATTGCTTATATTTATTTTTTCATTTATGTGTTAAAAAAGGAAGTCAGTCACTATGACGATGTAGAGTAGGATATATAACCACTGCGTATATAAATGTCAATCTAATTTAAAAAATCAGACTTCCTAGATCCGCGCCGTATACTCTGCGTAAGAAGATTATAGCGATTGTGAGCGTATTCTAGGATCTGATTTTAATTAGATTGATATAAATGCACGTATGAAATATCCTTGACCTAGAGAGTACAAGACGAGTACCGAAAAATAATAAGACATTTTTCCGACTTCATTTCTGCATGTCTTGGGAAGTATACGCGGGATGAACTTTGGTAGTGATGTAGATTGATCATGTTTATAATATAACACAGAAAAATATTACTCTGGACAATGAAAGATACATGTTACAAATATATTTTAACAGTGACATACATAACGTCTTCAAAATTACTGTGAAATTTATTAGAGACTGTTTTTAATACAGAAGTCAATTACTTTCGTACATGTATTTGTATGAATATATTAGAATACAAAGTAGAACTCTATATCAATTGGTCTAGTTTTACATCGACGAACTTGGGTACCCTAAATTCAGAGTGCTATACCTTTACTCTTTAATAGTAAATTCGACCCTAGGCGATGAATTGCCTGTGTGATAACCTAACTGTTTCTTGCAAGACCATTCTATTCGACGGCGTTTCGTGCCATTTTCACCTCGTAAAAAAAAAAAAAAAATGAATTGTTTCTATACGGTTTAGTCAATCGTTTCTAAAACTTTATGAAAAGGTTGTTTCTACGATTTAGTCAATCTTATAATCCATTTAAACAGTCGTTTCTGTGATTTAGTAAATAACATAATACATTTATATAATCGATTTTTAAAAAATCGTTTATACAATTTAGTAAATCGTAGGAACAATATTTATACTAGGCGTATCACTATGACACGAATGTCCCCTCTGAAATACAAGTCTGAAATATTTGAAAGTCCAAGGATGTAAAAATAATATTAAATGCAAATAAAACAAAAATGAAATATTGCATGTACTGGTTTTGTTTTACTTCATAATTTGTGGAAGAATCTAATTTACCATTGGTTCCAAGGGCACGGAACCACTCTTTGGTGCAGAAAGGAACACATTGACTTGATTTACTGGTTGAAATTTTATGTGGCACACTGATTTTGACTACGGATAACTCCGTTTACCTAATCAAGGTATGGGGCTCGCGGCGGGTGTGACCGGTCGACAGGGAATGCTTGCTCGTCTAGACACCTGATCTCACCTCTGGTGTGTCCAGGGATCCATGTTTGTCCAACTATCTATTTCGTATTGCTTATGGGATTTATGAGATTGGTCACTGTTCGTTATCTTCACTTTTCATATAGAATATTGCATATATTTAAGATGCAGACACCAAGTTGACAATATTCGTTTAACACACGTTGAAACAAATTGATTTTTAAAAAGTCAACACCATTTGTATGGAGCGTCAAATCTGTAATTAATTTTTATTTCATTTGATGCGCGCAACAACTCATTAAAGTGACATCTTCAATTTCTGAATTATTCTGCTGAATAGATGCGCGCTATAATTAAATTGTTGCTCTCTTTAAATGCATTGATGATATCAACAACTGAATTTATGCGTCCTGAAGAGAGCAATAATTCATTTTATGTGCATAGTTATTGAATTTAGGCCCTATAATGATGTGACACCAGACACAAGAAGGATAGGCAACAGGTAATAACTGAATTATTGGTTTGAACATATTTTATTGCATATATAATATACAACAGGTTTGAACACAAGTTCTTACAACTTACGAGGTTCTCACCTTAGATTAATTGATAACAATTGTCATAAAACATATGTATAGATAAAATAAATACATGTACTTATATAGCATCGAGTGAATTACTATCATGAGAATCTTACGGAAGCATATTAGGGCCGCAGCAGTATCTTTTTTTAGTTTTTGTTATAACAAATTATACAATTGTTTTAACAAATTATCAATCTGTTATAACAAATTATTAATCTGTTATAACAAATTATTAATCTGTTATAACAAATTTAACAGATTATCAATATCAACGACAAGACATCATACAATCTGATTAAAATCAGATCCTCGACCCGCTCCTCTTTCTAGCGACAAGATGAAGAAAGAGGAGCGGGTCGAGGACCTGATTTTAATCAGATTGCCATAATAGACAATCGTGAATTTTCTCTCCATAGTCTCCACATATCAAAGGTCTATGTCAAAAGACAAAAAAGCTATGGCCCGGACAAACTGAGTATGAGAAGCGGAAGAAGATGAAGAATTCACACTAAAACAATGTCCCTTTTCTGGGAAGGGGGGTATATTTATTCATAAATATTTTTAAAGAAAAAATGTTAAATACCACCGGTACAAAAACTTTTCAATCAAGAACATACATACATTTTCAATATGAGTTTCCTGCAAACTGAAAGTTATGTGCTCAACATCAGATCTAGCACCATGTACTATAAAGCTTCCTAAGTTACAATTATTCACAGTATAATTAAAGTGGCAATAAAGCAAAACAAGAGATTCATGGGCCTTAAAGATCGCCCGAGTCTGAGCTAATCTGCAAAAGCTGAATATAATATGAATAGAATTTACATATATGTAACTTAGATATGCAAGCAGGAAAATTAGTATCGATTTCATAGCCTTTTGCAGTAGTGATACTTTTAACTAGTGCTCAGGTTACCAATAAAGCATGTGGGCCTCTTGTTAAATTAATGATTTTAAATAGCAATTTAGTAACTTGAAATAACAAATTGATAATCTGTTATAACAAATTAGCAATTTGAAATAACAAATTGATAATTTGTTACAACAGATTGGTAATTTGTTATAACAGATTAGTAATTTGTTATAACAGATTAGTAATTTGTTATGACAGATTAGTAATTTGTTATAACAGATTAGTAATTTGTTATGACAGATTGGTAATTTGTTATAACAGATTATTAATTTGTTATAACAAGCTAAAAAAAGATACTGCTGTGGCCCTAATATGCTTCCGTACATACCTGTATCTATATGTATAGTCGTAAAATTTTCTGAACTATAAATAGGTTTAAAATATCGTGATTTGCGAATGGCATCTGGAAAAAATGATTTGCTATATATTTCTTGCTTAGTTCTAGGAGGTATATAGTCATATTCGTATCGAGTATTGTAGCGCGATGTATCCTTTCGCAAATTGTCAATGATATCGCCTAAATATTGTGGTACAAGATTGAAGTGAATTTTATACATTGTCATTAATTTTGCGATTTCCCGTCTTTTACATAGTGCTTCACAACCCGTTGCTACATATAATGATTCTTTGGATGCAAGAATTAGCAGTCCCGTTACAATTCTATAGCTGCATGGAGCTGTACTTTTTCTAACTTTTCAATTTCTGCAGAAGAACATCCATCCCATACGACTGAAGCATTTTCTAGTATAGGTCTAACAAAAGTCACATACAATTTAGATTATTTGTTTCTACATAAAGTGAATTTGAGTTTACCTAGAAGTCCTATTTTTTTTTAAACACATTGTTTACAATATCATTATTATTGTTATCCTCAATTTAATTGTGGCGTACATCAATTCAATTATTCGTTGCTCTCTTCAGTTGAACTAATGCGCTTTAATTCAACATATCTATTTCTCCATCGTCAACTTCCCATATTTATGTAGCAATATTCCATTATCACCTGCATATGGTGTTTATATATCTCAACTGATTCGATATGCAAGAGCTTGTTCTGCGTATAGTCAGTTTTTAAATCGAGGTAAGCTACTGACAAACAAGTTGATGGTACAGGGATTTCAACAGACTCGATTGAAGTCAGCATTTCGCAAATTCTATGGTTGTTGTAACGATCTAGTTCGTCAGTACAACCTCGCATTGGGTCAACTGCTGTCTGACGTGTTTCATACCGAGTGTTAAGCCGTTCTTGGCACACTGATTTCGACTGCGGATAACTCCGTTTACCTGATCAGGATATAGGGCTCACGGCGGATGTGACCGGTCAACAGGGGATGCTTACTCCTTCTAGGCACCTGATCCCACCTCTGGTGTGTCCAGGGGTCCGTGTTTGCCCAACTATCTATTTTGTATTGCTTATAGGAGTTAGGAGATTGTTTACTGTTCGTTATCTTCACCTTGCATCTACAATTGAATCAATTTCTTTGAATTGTTGTTCTCTTTAATTAAAAGAATTAATGCGCACATTAATCCCTTACACAAAATCGTTTTAGTAATTAAAGATATCTACAATTGAATTAAAGAGATCATCAAATTATTTGTACTGAGCTCCGAATCAACTTTTGCGAGCCATAATTCCACCGCCTCGGTGTGCGCATCAAATCAACTATATGCTCCCATCCACAGGCAATTATATCGCTTGGGTTTGAATTTACTCTTTAATAGCGAATCCAAGCGATGTAATTACCTGGGTTTTCATCAGTTGAATTAATGCACACATGTATACATCATTAAATATCTCTTCAGTTATTTGAGTACATGTATATGTTAATTTGGCGCTCCATACATAAGTACATCATGACAGATTTTTACACTTTAGATCAGAGGTTTTAACTACAGACTGTTCAAAAAGGCATAGGCGTAGCTTGGGTTTGAATATTACCGAGGCAGGGGGTCTGGGGGGCAGCCCCCCAGAAGCTATCGACATTTTAACAACGTAAAAGGTGTTTGGTTTTTTTTACCGAGGCAGCTGCCTCGGTTGCCTTAATGGAAGCTACGCCACTGAAAGGAGTGTGATATAAAATATACACATCAGTTCGCAAGGTAGTGCAGGTATAAGATGTTGAACTTGCAACGGAACTGTTGCTCGATCCTATGATACCAGTCAGGGGCGGATCCAGGTATTACGGTAAGGGGGGGGGGCGCCACTTCATGAGGCAGGGGGTCTGGGGGCCGCCTTGAGGCCCCCATTGGGTACAGGGTGAGGCCCAGGGGGAAGCCCCTGGATTTTATAGGGCTTGAAATATGTCTCCTATTCAATCATTTGTACTATTTTCTATCATTTTTATAAGTCGAAATTAATAAAATGACGCAAATTTTTAAGGGTTTTCGGAAAAAAATTAAGTTTTCCTAATAAAGTAATTCAAGAAATCAAGAAATTTTGTCATTTATTTCTCCGGGAGTGGAAGAAATTATTGCTTCTTTTATCGTTTAGTACATTTTTCTAAACAAGATACCACGATTGACCTGCGCCCCCCCCCCCCCCCCCCCCTTAAGTCCGCCACTGCCAGTCCACGATCTGGTCAAGAGGGCAAATTACCGTGAAAACCTAGTCTACACAAAGCAGCAGAAATCATTATTCACTGTATCGAAACACAAATATTTCGAAAAAGAAAGTATAAGAAACTACAGACCTATTGTGTAATTCAACGTTGATAAAGGTTTCCGATGGGTCATGCAGTTATGAGTTATCCGACACATCAATCAGCCAAGGTCGCATTCTTTATGGGAAAGTATCTGTCTTCTAAATGTAGTACAGGGCGAAGGGGAAGGAAATCGGACTGGACCGGGATTCACACCCGGGTCCCCTGCATTAATACTGAGCTACCCAGACCCACATAGCCCAAATTACTGTAAATGTATTACATTAATACTGAGCTACCCAGACCCACATAACCCAAATTACTGTAAATGTATTACATTAATACTGAACTACTCAGACCCACACATAGCCCAAATTACTGTAAATGTATTACATTTGGCTGTGTATTCTATTTAGCGCCTTTGGCGGAACGCAGCTTCCGCTAAATCAAGTACATCGCTAAATGCCATCCGTAAATCTAGATGTTTAAAGTAATTCAGGAATGCGATAAATCAAATCTACGCTAAATTGTTGAAGAAAAGATTTCCGCCAAATATCGTACACGCCAAATATAATACGTTTACTACGTAACTATACCCCACAGAGACTCCCGAATGTATGCTGACAGTAGGGAGTTCCGAATGTATGCTGACAGTAGGGAGTTCCGAATGTATGCTGACAGTAGGGAGTTCCGAATGTATGCTGACAGTAGGGAGGATCGGAATAATCTTGAAGGGGGATGCTCGAGCTATCCATATTTCCATTTAACATCTTGGCAATATTATTTCTTTTTGCCATTATCGAGAGAGCACATTATGAGATAAAACAAATTAATTTACATGTCATGAAATCGTAAATATGGTAAAATAACACAGACCACATTGATATATATTGGTTTGGTAGACCCTCAGTTCAAATATTTGTAATTACTAATATCACAGGCGCTTGTTTCATTTGTATGACTAGGGTAACGCATACGGAAATAACTTAGTAACTTAGTAAAATTAGTAAAGATCGTCCCTAATGGACATGTGTTACTTTTGTGTTAATCTCTGGAACAATGGGGTGTCGAACCCGGGACGTTAGGTGCTACCCCGGCCGATATAATCTATTTGGTGATATTACTACTATATAGACCTTAAGCCTATTTCGGAAAACTCTTCATATTGGGGAGTTAAAAATGATTTTAGAGAAAATGTCAGAAACGTTGTGAATGTCCTTAAAATTTTTAAGTGAACACAATGGCAAACTCAAGCAGATCTTTATAATATATCTGACATAATTTTAAAAAAAAACTTGAGCCTGCAAAACACTGTACAGTTGATTTGGATGTGGCAAAGAATGTACTGTCTTTCACACATCTACAGATCAATTTATCAATAGAAAACATTTCGTTCTTGCAAAATGCCTTAAGATGTGATATAGAATGGAAGAAAAACTATCAACAACTGATGAAAACGAGGACGAAGAGCATTCTGCAAAATATACGATTTTCCGATACTAGTCATGAATGCTTCGCGGATGTTTTAGAGGGGCCAAGATGAAGGCCAAGTGAAGGTAATTGTATAAATTTATATATACCGTAGTGATACGAGCCTCAACTTGGCAAGAATGGCGAAATTGTCAGTCTTCCTCAAACCAGAACACACTACTTAGTGTTTAACAAAAAAAATTGTGCAGGGGGTCGAAATATAAACAAGCTTCCATCGGATCTATAGTAACAATAAACTGAATCGGGCACTATATATTGCGGAATTACCTATATATTGATAAAATTACGTTAGGTTACAAATAAGTTAAGGTAACTCCATACTCGCATTATAATCTGATAAAAGTTTAAAATGTTTATTTATTTTAGAGTATTTGAGTTAAAACTAATAAATTTTCAAAGAAAACACATAGGTCATCACACTTTTTAAGATGTGAGACATAGATATACAAATTCATATATCAACGTCAGAAAATTGCATTTTTTCTTCAACTGCGAGCATTATCAAAATTTCACAAAAACTGGCGAAAACGATATAATAGTATTCATGATAATTTCATGAAACTGTTTCGTTACAAAACTATTCACAATTTCTGTTAAAATTCAAGAAAATCTATCGCATAATGAACTTGATAAAGGATTCAAGAAAACATAGTTATTTCCCTTGGATTCAATATTTTGAAACATATTATTCATTATTTATATATAAGTAAGACTTTTGAAATATTCTATGTTTAACAAGATTTTTATACAATAACTGTTGGAATAAACTCCAACAAAATGTTTGTTCCTATCATGCATACATTTTAAAAATAAATCATTATTATTCATTGATTTTACAAAATCTTATGACGTCACAAGATGGTGGAGCTAAGTCATCGTAACTGAAACATTCATGGGAATGAAAGTGAAATTAGTACATTCTTTAGTTAGAAGCAAACTAAATTTATTGTTCTGAATTAAAATAAAAACAATGGTGAAAACGAAATTGCGAAAATTACACACACACACACACACACACACACACACACACACACACAAAAGAAGCTTAAACTTCTTTGAAATTTTAAAATTGAATGAATTGATTGATTGTATATTTTAATGTCCCTCTCAGAAATTTTTTAATCATATGGAGACATTAGCATTGCCTGTGAAGCTGGTGAAGGGCTGCAAAATTTAGGCCTATGCTCAGCGCGTGGCCTTTGAGCAGGAAGGGATCTTTATCGTGCCACATCTACTGTGACTCGGGACCTCGGTTTTTGGGGTCTCATCCGAAGGACCTCCCCATTATTTAATCACCTTTTACGACAAACAAGGGGTACTGAGGACCTATACATGTGTTCCAACCCGAATCCCCACGGGAGATAAAATTAAATTAAATTAGACTATGCAAATAAAAGGCGTAGAGAGTATATTCGTAACATCGGACGAATACGGTCGCTCATCACATAAGATGCGTGCAAGACCCTAGTATGTGCCGTCGTGAGATCTCGGTTCGACTACGCCAATGCTCTTCTTTTCGGTATTAACACAACCGACTTGGCAAAACTGCAGCGGATACAGAATATGGCAGCACTAATCATTACTCATACCAAGAGAAGTGATCACATAACTCCAGTGCTGATTTCTTTACATTGGCTTCCTATTGACAGGCGCAGCCAATACAAAATTATCCTCTACGCATACAAGGTGATTCAGAAGATGGCACCAAAATACTTGGAGGAGGTGATCACTGTTTACCAACCGAATCGTTCCCTAAGATCTGAAAATTCACTGACATTAGTTAGACCTAGATGTCGAACCTCCACATATGGAAACAGGCGCTTGGATGTGGCAGCAGCTACACTCTGGAACTCTCTGCCTGATACCCTCCGCCGTTTTCAGAATTTGAACACTTTAAAAAAAACATTTAAAAACACATCTTTTTAGACTTGCATATTATTAGTATTATAGGTGGTTAAATCTTTATGGTTTCTTTACCATCATTTTAACATGACTTTTTCAAGTGTATACTTGTATATTTATTTCAACTATTGTATTTTATATCAGTTGATTGTACGGCGTGGAACTTTTTTCATGCATATCATGTTTTAGATTTTAGTAATTTTACTTCACATTATTTATGTTTTTCTAGCATTGTTTTGATATTATCTGTCTTAATGCTATTATAATTTCCTTTTACTAGATTTATAACATGCTGTATAATTTTTATTGTGTGCAGCGCTTTAGAGTGGTTATTCATAGTCATATAGGGCGCTATATAAATAAATATTATCATATTAGAAAGGGCTAGCGTCGTTGACACTTTCGGCTGAAAAATGTGCATTTTGAGAAAATTCTCGGTGAAGATTAAGCCCCCAACCCTCCCCTCGTTCCAACACCCATGCAAATTAGAGTCTAATGCCAGGTGAAGCATGGTTTTGAAGAAGTTCATCTTTTGAAAGGGCAGTTGGAGTATAAGTATGATTACCAAAAGTGGAATTAATGCCAAGTTCGTTTAAAATACAGTTGTAATAATGAACCTTACAAACAAAGACAATGTTGTTACTAGCTTTGTCAGCTGGAACCAAAACATATTCCTCATGTAACCTATTTGATCCAGCTTACATAAATCATTATCTACATGGAACCACATTTACGATATAGTACAGACACCAATTCATTTCGGTGGTTGGTTGTTGTTAGTGATTTTGGCGAAGGAGCAATAACTGCCTATACCTACTACCATGTTTGTATATAATAAACGTCTAGGTATGACGCGGCCATGACACGAGCAGGGCTTGAACTCACGACCTCCCGGTAACGAAGCGAATGTTCCAAGATGTCACTGAGCTACCGCTGGAGTTCTGTTATACATGTCATGTTACCAATCTGCAAGATACACGTATTTGTTTGTGATCTCCATTGTCCTGGAAAACTCATTTTACATTGGTGACATTTATGAAGCACCAATTTAACATAAACTCAAATAATTGAAGATATCTTCAACTATTTGAAGATATCATCAATATTCAATTATTGCTCTCTTTAATTGAATTCATTTGATGAGAGCATTAATTTCGTAGAAATATTAATATTGCTCGCAATAATTAATTCAGAGCTCGGTATAAATAATTTGATGATCTCTTTAATTCAGTTGAAGATATCTTTAAATCATTTACAATGCTTTTGTATAGGGAATTAATGCGCGCATCAATTCTTTTAAAGAGAGCAACAATTCAATTAAAGAGATCATTAATTCAATTGTGGATATGTTGAAATGAAGATATCTTTAATTATATAGTTGCTCTTTCTAAAAGAATTATTGCTCTCTTCAAATGAATTAAAGATATCATTAATTCAATTGAAGATAGCAATAATTGAATTAATGCGCGCATTAATAAATTTTATTTATATGGTATCTTAGGCCCCTGTGAAAGTTACCACATATAAATAAAATTCGCCTCCCCTTTGATGTAGGCTTTCGGCTTGACTGTTACAAAGTTTTAAAAGTTGGAAAGGAGGGAGTAAGCACGAAGTACGTATCCGTAGTTGATTAAATGCCATGTACAATTAGTTTCGGATTCATACATTTCAGAATCGAGGGTTACAGTCTCAGAGATCTGGGGAAACACACTATACGAGGGGTGGGGTCGCCGACGTTGTATCCGCCTTTGGGCATAGATACATTGTTTGAAGAAGCTGGTGTCTGAGAAAATTGAAAGCAGGAAGAGCTCTTAACCTCTTATTTTATCTCTAACTGCTGAGGTGCGAGTACTTTCAATAATGGAAAAACTCTATACATTTGGGATGTTGCTAAGACGGGGAATTGAAAACGGGACGGAAAACGGATTTTTTTTAATGCAATAATATTAGGAGGAGGTGGCATTTTGTAAACTGAAAAGGCTTATGAACAAGGGGATTTTAAGCAGAAATCACAAAGAGAACGGGAGGACATATTCAGAATCCACCGTTTGATATACTACATACAAATACACAATATCCACATGTATACATATATTTGTCTTTAGAGCAAAAAATACTGAAACATGTATTTATGCCCAAAATCGGATTCAACGCCGACGACCCCATCCCTCGTTTAGTGTGTTTCCCCAGACCTCTGACCTGTGAGACTGTAACCTTCCGTTCTGAAATTTATGGATCCGAAGCTAATTGCACATGGTATTTATGTACGTTGTGCTTAACCCCCACCCCCCCCCCCCTTTCCAACTCTTAAAACTTTGTATCAGTCAAGCCGAAAGCCTACATCAAAGGGGAGGCGAATTTTATTTATATGTGTAACTTAGATACCATTTTCAATTATTATAATTTAAAGAGTTCGATCATACAATCTGTTTCGTTTCGTTTCGGTAGGTTTCGTTTCGTTTCGGTAGGTTTCGTTTCGTCTCGGTGGGTTTCGTTTCGGTAGATTTCGTTTCGTTTCGCACTTTATAGGTACCCATAAATTAGGCATATAACTGGTCCAGATGAAGAATTCGTTCTTCCTCCGACTTCCAGTTCCAACCATTATATGCAAGAAAGAGCCCTTATAGCGGCTAATGTGATGGTAAATTATTCTTCATATAGGCCTTTTAAATGTCGCAAATTTTATTGTAAAAGAATGTTAAAGCCATTTCTGTTTAATTAAAATACATATGTAGCTGTACACGATACTTGTAAAAATCCTATGAAAATAAATTTAAAAAAAACGGCGCTCACGATGTGTGTAAAGGAAATTTCGATCTGGCTATGAAATATATCCGAGTCAGGGTGGAACTTGGGCACATAAAACGAAAGGGGAATGAGGGGGTACCCACCTTTTTTGTCAGTCAACCTTCACCCCCCCCCCCCCCTTTGGGAAAAAAACGATGCTGCGTCGCCGTGTCTGCATGGGGTTAGAAAGCGCAAGTAATAACTATTTATATTTCTCTTATTGTCATCAGAGAATGTACTCTGAAATTATCATACATTTATCATTAACCAGTCAGTATTATTTCAACTGATTCGGAATAAATAGGATCTTGAACGATCTTCTTGTTCGTCTTCTGATGAAAAATCGTAGATTTGGCTGGCATTTGCATTAATTATGAGTTCAAAGTGATATCCTTGTATACAAACTATGGTTCCCCATTCAAAAACTCCTCCAGTTGCGAATAAATCGTCTATGGATCACAGGTGCTTGAGGACAGGACCCCCCCCCCCCCCCCCCCCCCCCCCGTTATAGACCCCCGGGCCTTTTCGACTTTTTTTTCATAAATCATCTTTTGATAACATATTTGTAATCTAACCTATGCCATCGATCCGAAAAATTACCTAAAATAAACGTTTTATAAAAATTCGTAACCCACTCTATATATAAAAACAACTAGAGTGGGTTACGAATTTTTATAAAACGTTTATTTTAGGTAATTTTTCGGATCGAAGGTATAGCTAGGTTAGATTACAAACAGGGGTGTCCTGTCCTCAATCACCTGTGCTTTTTGTTTTGATTCGCAAATCTGAGTGTGGTCTCTTATGACGTCACAAATTCAGGAACGATAATCGGGTAACGATTTTCTATTCCCACTACCTTTGCACTTCAATTTCTTCAAGTTGTATCATTGCTGTGGTGTTTTTCCTTTGATGATCACTGTGTTTTTATTTTTGATACACCACGACTTGTTGTGCTCTAACAACCATACTCTATCAAGACCGAGCATGTCGGGGTGAATCGACAATCTCAATGACATTTGACCTTACATTGGAGGAGAAACAATATAAACAAACTAGTCAATTTTATTATCAATAAAACAAACTCAAACTAGTTCTAATTGTAACAGGGACCGTTACATATGTTCCCCAAACCTCGCCCAATCAAAAAGTGATGTCCTTGTGAATCTATAGCAAAAAATCATTTTATTTTATCCTTTAATTACATGTAGTACGTTCAATATGGTCATTTTAGTACCAAAAAATAAAAGAAAGCGTTGCACGCGCATACACGCGCACGCGTGTATGATTCCGAATTTTTGTTGATGTCGTTCAACAGGCATGTGTATCATATACCCACAGTGTGAATTTCATAACGTTTCCACCAAATATAAGGAAGTTATAGCGATTTTAAAATCCTCCAATCAGAATTCAGCACACGTGCATGCACGTGCTGAGCAGTAATTCTAACCACAGCAATTTGTAAGGAGTACCAAAACACATCTAAAACATTAATATCAATAGAATTTGATGAAAAACAAAAACGTTCTCGTCCTTTAAAAATTGAACATTTAAAAAACATTGCACGCGCATGCGCGTGTGCGTTGGCATTTTTTTTTGTTACACCAATATATAGATACTCATATTGTCTACGTATGCTGTGAATATCATCTCATTCGCTTCAATAATAAGATAGTTACAAACGTTTTAGTATTATCCAATCAAAATGAAGCGCACGTGCATGTGCGTGCAAATTGGTAATTTTGACCATGCAAATCAGTTAAGGGTCTCAATATCTACTTATGATATGAATATCAAGCCATTTCAATGAAGAACAAAAAAGTTAGACTGATTCCAAAGTTAGAGTACAAATTTTGTAATGCACGTGCACGCGCATGCATGCGCGTGCAGAAAAAATAAATATCATTTTTGATATCTACAAATGATATACTATCATCCTATTTAGGTTTCATATCGCTTCCTTCAATATTCTGATTTTCCATTTTTTGTACCAAAATTGCAGTGCACGTGCGCGCGCGTGCATGCACGTGCAGACAAAATGACTATCACTATGCACATCTACAAACGCTATACTATCATCCTGGAAAGTTTCATATCGATCCCTTTTGTAGTTTCTGAGAACACTACCGGACAAAAAAGTACCGGAGAAAAAGAATAATAATAATAACTAGTTCTAATTGTAACGGGGACCGTTACATATGTTCCCCAAACCTCCCCCAATTAAAAAGTGATGTCCTTTTAAATCTATAGCAAAAAATCATTTTATTTTAGTCTTTAATTACATGTAGTACATTCAATATGGTCATTTCAGTACCAAGAAATGAAAGAAAGTGTTGCACGTGCATGCACGCGCACGCGTGTACGATTCCGAATTTTTGTTGATGTCGTTCAACAGGCATTTGTATCATATACCCACAGTATGAATTTCATAACGTTTCCACCAAATATAAGAAAGTTATAGCGATTTTAAAATCGTCCAATCAGAATTCAGCACACGTGCATACACGTGCTTAGCAGTAATTCTAACCACAGCAATTTGTAAGGAGTACCAAGACACATCTAAACCATTAATATCAATAGAATTTGATGAAAAACAAAAACCTTATCGTCCTTTAAAAATTGAACATTTAAAAAACGTTGCACGCGCATGCGCGTGTACGTTGGCATTTTTTTATTACACCAATATATAGATACACATATTGTCTACTTATGCTGTGAATATCATCTCATTCGCTTCATAAATAAGATAGTTACAAACATTTTAGTATTATCCAATCAAAATGAAGCGCACGTGCATGCGCGTGCAAATTGGTAATTTTGACTATGTAAATCAGTTAAGGGTCTCAATATCTACCTATGATATGAATTTCAAGCCATTTCAATGAACAACAAAAAAGTTAGACTCATTCCAAAGTTAGTGTACAAATTTTGGAATGCGCGTGCACGCGCATGCGTGCGCGTGCTGACAAAATAACTATTATTTTTCATATGTACAAATGATATACTATCATCCTATTTAGGTTTTATATCGCTTCCTTCAATATTCTGATTTTCCATTTTTTGTACCAAAATTGCAATGCACGTGCGCGCGCGTGCATGCACGTGCAAACAAAATGACTATCACTATGCACATCTACAAACGCTATACTATCATCCTGGAAAGTTTCATATCGATCCCTTTTGTAGTTTCTGAGAACACTACCGGACAAAAAAGTACCGGAGAAAAAGAATAATAATAATAATAACTAGTTTTAATTGTAACGGGGACCGTTACAGATGTTCCCCAAACCTCCCCCAATTAAAAAGTGATGTCTTTGTGAATCTATAGGAAAAAATCATTTTATTTTAGCCTTTAATTACATGTAGTACGTTCAATATGGTCATTTCAGTACCAAGAAATGAAAGAAAGCGTTGCACGTGCATACACGCGCACGCGTGTATGATTCCGATTTTTTGTTGATGTCGTTCAACAGGCATTTGTATCATATACCCACAGTATGAATTTCATAACGTTTCCACCAAATATAAGGAAGTTATAGCGATTTTAAAATCGTCCAATCAGAAATCAGGACACGTGCATGCACGTGCTGAGCAGTAATTCTAACCACAGCAATTTGTAAGGAGTACCAAGATACATCTAAACCTCTAATATCAATAGAATTTGATGAAAAACAAAAACGTTATCGTGCTTTAAAAATTGAACATTTAAAAAACGTTGCACGCGCATGCGCGTGTGCGTTGGCATTTTTTGTTACACCAACATATAGATACACATATTGTCTACGTATGCTGTGAATATCATCTCATTCACTTCATAAATAAGATAGTTACAAACGTTTTAGCATTATCCAATCAAAATGAAGCGCACGTGCATGCGCGTGCAAATTGGTAATTTTGACCATGTAAATCAGTTAAGGGTCTCAATATCTACCTATGATATGAATTTCAAGCCATTTCAATGAACAACAAAAAAGTTAGACTGATTCCAAAGTTAGCGTACAAATTTTGTAATGCGCGTGCACGCGCATGCGTGCGCGTGCTGGCAAAATAACTATTATTTTTCATATGTACAAATGATATACTATCATCCTATTTAGGTTTTATATCGCTTCCTTCAATATTCTGATTTTCCATTTTTTGTACCAAAATTGCAATGCACGTGCGCGCGCGTGCATGCACGTGCAAACAAAATGACTATCACTATGCACATCTACAAACGCTATACTATCATCCTGGAAAGTTTCATATCGATCCCTTTTGTAGTTTCTGAGAACACTACCGGACAAAAAAGTACCGGAGAAAAAGAATAATAATAATAATAATAATAACTAGTTCTAATTGTAACGGGGACCGTTACATATGTTCCCCAAACCTCCCCCAATTAAAAAGTGATGTCCTTGTGAATCTATAGGAAAAAATCATTTTATTTTAGCCTTTAATTACATGTAGTACGTTCAATATGCTCATTTCAGTACCAAAAAAAATGAAAGAAAGCGTTGCACGCGCATACACGTGCACGCGTGTATGATTCCGAATTTTTGTTGATGTCGTTCAACAGGCATTTGTATCATATACCCACAGTGTGAATTTCATAACGTTTCCACCAAATACAAGGAAGTTATAGCGATTTTAAAATCGTCCAATCAGAATTCAGCACACGTGCATGCACGTGCTGAGCAGTAATTCTAACCACAACAATTTGTAAGGAGTAACAAGACACATCTAAACCATTAATATCAATAGAATTTGATGAAAAACAAAAACGTTATCGTCCTTTAAAAATTGAAAATTTAAAAACGTTGCACGCGCATGCGCGTGTGCGTTGGCATTTTTTTCTTACACCAATATATAGATACACATATTGTCTACATATGCTGTGAATATCATCTCATTCACTTCATAAACAAGATAGTTACAAACGTTTTAGTATTATCCAATCAAAATGAAGCGCACGTGCATGCACGTGCAAATTGGTAATTTTGACCATGCAAATCAGTTAAGAGTCTCAATATCTACCTCTGATATGAATTTCAAGCCATTTCAATGAACAACAAAAAAGTTAGACTGATTCCAAAGTTAGTGTACAAATTTTGTAATGCGCGTGCACGCGCATGCGTGCACGTGCTGACAAAATAAATATTATTTTTCATATGTACAAATCATATACTATCATCCTATTTAGGATTTATATCGCTTCCTTCAATATTCTGATTTTCCATTTTTTATACCAAAATTGGAATGCACGTGCGCGCGCGTGCATGCACGTGCAAACAAAATG
>NC_079168.1:90845372-90970372 GCF_947568905.1 Ostrea edulis | reverse complement strand
TCCCAGCCATCGTCCATGGTGGTTATTACTGACAAACGTTTTATTCGACCGTATCGGATTAACATGTGATTTCGATAATGAGTTTTGATTGGTCACGCAGTTCCTTGTTAGAGTACAGTTATATAATTAAGGATGATGCAATAATTTCTGAACGCAATGATACAAAACATTTAGAGTAACCTTGATCGAAACTCAACGAGTGCATCTTCCGATATCAGTCTCGGGGGCTGGTATCGGAAGATACACTTGTTCAAGGATACTCTAAATATTACTTAAAGTTGACATGAATTAATAAATATAGTATAATTCTATATGTCCGTCATATTTCTCTGCTAATCCGCCATATTAGTTGGAATTTCTATTGTTATATGTATAGGGGTTCGCATGGTATATAAGGGGACGAGCTTTGCTACGCTTCACTTCACATCAGTGTCTTCGATTTACCTGTGCGGGTAGCTTCGACAGGTAACACGTACATCTCCGATACTAATTTATAGGACATCAAGAAGAAATGAAATCACGTTTTGGAACACCACGCAGTGCTCAAAATTATAATAAACATATCGTACAGTAGTAAATCATTCTAAATATATATATTTGGATAAATATACATAGAATGCCTTTTCTTTACGTGAACGTGCGTACATTTGCAGTACGTAAATATATCAAAACTATACAAAAATGCGGAGAAATATTTCATCTTTTATCTATTGATAAAATGGAATAAGCAAAGAGTATACAATCTGTACCATTCACAATTACTTCAAGTAAAAGGCAAAGACATAAATACTACTGTACTTATAAAAATGGCATGTATGCTCGCCATGAAAACGCATCGAATGCGGACGACTATTTACCTGGGCCTACTCGTAATATCTGTAAAGGACCACAGATGTACGTGTACACTTGTCGAAAATACTCTAAGTAGTAGTAAAACTCCCTTTATTTGCATAATCCATGAAACAAAACGATAAACTCCATTTGCATTCCAACAGTAAACAACATTGTCCATTATACAGACTGCGACACACTTAGCCCGTGCCGATCAGCTATCTTCAATCAGGGGAAGTATCAGAATATAATATTTACCCTGTATTGTGCATGAATCCTTATACCATATGATTTGCTGGTCAGAGTATTGCAGATTTATAAATCAGGAAATCATTTAGGTACATAAATTTGCATATACAACACTGTACGAGTGTATGGGATGAGAGAGAGAGGGGGGGGTAACGAGAGAGATAACAAGAGAGAGAGAGAGAGAGAGAGAGAGAGAGAGAGAGAGAGCCGATGGTCTTGTAATAATCGTGCTCTTATTAAGACAAATGATATCGTTAATTCAATAAAAAGAGAACAGTACTAGTAACTCAATATTGCTCTCATTAATTGATAATACAGATTTATTTGATTCATTTAAAGCACGCATTAATTAAAAATTAAACATATTTTTAGATAATGTTATTTTCAATTACTTCATTTTATGCTAATTTGGCGCTCAATAGATATTATATATCTATGCCATTTTGCGTTATTACATTCTGCGTCGAACTCGACGCAAATTGTACTAATGCAAAATGTAATAATAGAGTTTATCATATTATGCGTCGTTATCAAACGTCAAGGGGAGAGGACAAGAGTGTCTGTCACCCACCTTTAATAAAAATATCCATTTTTTGTTAGTTTGTAATGCAAATAAAAGATACATTGAGTGACAACCCCTCCCCCACTTACCCCAGCTTGAAAGTTCTGATATAATAGTAGAAGACACACACCACCACCAATTAAGAAAATGAAGATATGAGGCACTCATAGTAGAGGACTCTAACCACCCCATCCGACCCCCAACGATTGAAGAAAATGAAGCGTAGGGGGAAATTATTGAGGTAGTCAAAGTAAACGACTCTTTAACTCTTCACCCCACATTAGGACTTTGAACATCGGACAAAACATCTTGGTTTGTTTGGGTGTTTTGTTTTATTTTATTACTGTTTTCGTTCATCTTTTTTAATTATTATTTTGAATGGCAAGAAATTTTGAAGAATTCAATTTTCCATTTTTTCCCCTGTTGTACACCCCCCCTCCCATGAAAAATGACGATACATGTCTGGTTATTACATGTACATTTTGTTTTGCAACACATGCATGTATACTAATTGTATGGTGCATGTAGAATTGCACCCTTTACCAAGTTTTCCTTCATTTACACAGTGTAAGGAATGGTAAACCAAAATCACAAAACAAAATGCATAAAGACCAAGATATTTTCAAGCGTAGGAACTTCATTCATGAATACATAAATACATGAATACATAAATACGTGTTTGCCCAACTATATATTTTGTATTGCTTGTAGGAGTTATGAGATTGATCACTGTTCGTTATCTTCACCTTGTATTCAGAAAAATCGCATGCATGCATTGCAGGACTATAGCATTTGTGTGTTTTAACGTTTCTGTAACATGCCATAATGATTACTTTGAGGCTTGAGTGTAATTTTCATTTCGTAGATCTGGCGCAATGGCCATACCGCTGTACGTAGAAATTTCAAATTCAAATGTATTCGGTAAGATGTTAGTATGCATAAATCAGTAAAATTCGTGTTGAGCTTTTATTTGATATGATACAATGTCAATATACTGTAATGCATTAGTAGGATATGCAGAAGACAACAGTATAAACATTTTCTTTTTTCATTATTAGTATCGATATCTATATGATCACGAAAAAACATTATATAATTTATATCCGGATTCATATACCGATTTAGATATCAATAGAAACAAAGCTGCATAGTTTGGGAGAGGCGTTTCTAATGAGTCTGGTGAAATTAAAAGAAGGAACCCAACATTTGCATTCAAACTAGATATACTTCAACATGAATTCATTTCTGCTCTGACTGAAAGCATGATTCTAAATTCGGGAACGAATCTTGCATACAAAATAATTAATAGGGGAACACATAAATTCGAGCTCCTTTGGAATTTAATGAAATGTAGATATGCACCTTTCTTTCAACACGAATTGATATGTTGTTTCAGGCACGAAAACAGGGGGTTGGGGTGGGCAGGAAGGCTGGTCTGCTTTCCCCACTTTTTTTGACAATTTTTTTTTTTCCCGTTATTCTAACATACAAAGTCAGTATTTTCTACATGCACAGTTCAAACTAATATATATATTTTTTAAATTTGTAATGAATTCAATTATAAGCATCAACTCCTGTAAGTTTCCAATATATTGTCAATCACAAATTTTTAAATAGCTGGAAATTTTTAATGCTTGAAAGCTTACATTTATATAAGTGATCAATTTTCTTTCCTTCTGTGAAATGGTATATTATAAAGCGAAGTAGGACGGTCTCTCTCTCTCTCTCTCTCTCTCTCTCTCTCTCTCTCTCTCTCTCTCAATAAATATGGACATACAGAGACCGTAAATAATTATGTGGTTCCAAAAGAGACAACAAAACTATATTTTCGTTTATAAATTTCCTTTCATATGTGTCTTTGTGTAATGGACTGTTTATTGTGGATTGCAAATATAATACACGCATTTGCACACAGATGTATATTTTCGATCATTATTCCCTTATTTGTATATCCAAGTTTGTATATGATCATCGACAAATTTTGAATTGTGCACGCAATATATCCAACCAGATATTAGATTCCCTATTTCTATAAACTGCAAAACCTCGACCAGACAAGCATTCAATACAGGAAACATTTTCGACTCTGACATCTCCCCTGATTGAAGACACACTGTTTGGCACGGGTGAAGTGTGTCGCAGTCTGTATAATGGAATGAGAACGTGTTGTAAAGTTCTAACGAGATACAAATGGAGTTTATCATTTTGTTTCGTGGATTTATCAGAATAAAGAGAATCTAATATTTTCGGTAAGTGCACATCTCCGATACTTGTTGAATAGACGCCCGTATTTGATACTTTTTTTGGCGATTATACCTTGTGCATAGCATATTATGCATATGGCATGCACCTTTATTTTGCAAGAATTGATATAAATAATATATTTTATGCTCTTTGCCTATTCCATTCTATCAGTATGTAATTGGCAAATGATTTATCCGCATTTATTTTATTAGAAAATGCAAATACTTGCATGCACTTACAAGTATGCAAGAAAAGCTTTTTTTTTTTTTTTTTTGCATTTTTGTCTAACTTATCTAAACTTCCAGAATGTTGCATTAGTATACAATCAATATTTTGTAATTTTGAGGAAAGCATAATGTTTTAAAATGTTATTTTATTTGTTTCTCATTCCCAATATATTACTATCGGAGATGTGCACTGGTCGAGTCCACCTAGAAAAATCACTCAGGTGTGACAATCACATTTGGAGTATATACGGGAAGAGTAAATTAGGCTACCTGAAAGAAATATGGCGGATAAGATGAGAAAGGGGTACCTATTTATTAATTCATGTCAGCTTTAATATCGTTTTTAATCCTTAAAAAAAGTATTTTTATGAGGAGTCTATGAAACAAAGTTGATAATTATGGAGAGAAAACGTATTGTTAAAAATCGTCTCCTATGACCTTTAAGAATTCAGAATGTCAGCTTTAAGTTTCCTTCTATCCTCTTTTCGTTATTTCGGGGCGAAAAGTCGCTATAATTATCGTTATTATCGTCTTTTCGCCTCAAAGTAACAGAAAGACGATAGGTTTTACTTTAATTTATGACACAAATCAGCCACCATATAGAGGCGAAAAGCGGTCACAAATTATGCATGAGAGAGGGGTCTAAATTCTTAGAGTTAAAACTAACAAATTATCAAATAAGATATATAGGTCATCACACTTTTTAAGGTGTGAGACATACATATTCAAAATCATATATCAGAAAATTAAACAGTGTTATCAAAATTTCAAAACAACTTGTTATGACGATATAATAGCATTCATAACAATTTCATGAAACTGTTTCTTCACAAAAATATACAAAATGTCAGTAAGAAATAAAGGAAATATATTGCGTAATAGACTTCATAAAGAAATCAATACAGAGTTATTGCCCTTGGGTTCATTATTTTGAAACGTATCGTTGATTATTCATCTATAACTAAGACTTTTAAAGTAGTTTATTTTTAACAAGATTTTTTACAATGACTATCGGAAAAGTCTCCAACAAAATTTATGTTCCTATCATGCACAAATCTAAATAAATTATTGATTTTGCAAAATCTGATGACATCACAGGAGGGTGGAATTACTTTAAAGGGATAACCACGGAAAAGAAACCGAGGTAAATTGAATTTCCACTCCTTCAGCACAATTTCTGGCTTAAAAGGGTGTTTCTTACGACCCTTACCCTCCACATTCAAATAGTGACCAAAATATAGTTCATGAAAAACCGTTTACGGAACGAGTTAACAATTTCTGTTTTGTCACGGACCAATAATTTTGCACCAATTATTCACGCCGGGGTGCGTTGCTAGTACAAGCGAATGGGTACGATCAATCAATCGTAACAAATCAAGACATGTTGTCCAGTTATAAATCAGAGAAGAGGAGAAGTTAAATTTTGTTCCGAGTAAAACTGGTACGTAAAGTGTATAGCAAATTATCGTCTTCCATTGAAGCATTGAATTGCAACGTCACTTCTGTAAATTTACCTGAATGTAAACAACACTATTTTTTAAAATAGGCACACACGTATATTCGTCATAGCCAAGTATTTCAAATTACTGTTTCGTAATATTTTCGCCTCAAACGAAGGATGATTCGGATGTCGTTTGAGCAAACATATAGTTAAATACAATATTCTCAAACGGAATGAACACGGGGAAACTATTTTTGGAAGGTACGTACAGTAGATCTGGTACTTACTAGTTACTTATTGTATGAACGAAAAGAAATCGGTACAATAATGAAACTTAGCTTTTGATTTAAGGGTGTCATAGGTGCAGCAAATGTGCATGAAATTTTTTAGTATTTAAAAAGTAATAAAATTAAAAATTCAACAATTATAGACATGAACATGATGAAAAAAAAAATATTTTATCCAAATCTAAATCCTCTTTAATATTATGAATTTATAGTTGCTAAATACTTGCGTTTAAGATTGAATCTAATAGTTTTAAGAAACATCATAAGAATTAACAAGATACTTCAAATAAGAATTATCTCAAAGCACGTTAAGTGTTGTATCTGTATAACCATTCACCTAGACATAAGATAATGGTCATCAATTTCACTTATCTAGCTCACTCATGACCACAGTCTGTCACCCAATCACAAATTTGATAGAAAGGGTATCATACCTTTAACACCATGATATATGCTACTGTTTTATACATGTTTATACATATACACTGATTGCCCATTCTATGTTGAAGAGAGAAATATATTTTTTAATGGTATATACAAGCTCAACAAATTTTTTATCTATCTAACAAATAAGGACAAATTTACTTGGTTGATGATTAATGAAGACAAACCAGTAATTGTCAAATTGAGTGAATATTTAGTGCAAACTTTCAGAAAAAAGAAGTAATGCTTTAAAACTGCAAAAATCATTATAGTTTATTATTCATATATTGGTATAATACTGATACTGTCCATCTACTTGTATATATACATGATTAGCAATTCATATATGTATGTACTTGTTTCCCCAACATGCTGCATCCACACGCAGTTTGCAGTCTCTGTAACCTGTAGTTAATGTTGTAAACTTTCTTTCTTTTTTGAATTTCCTTCTTTATAAAATGTCTTACTGTTATGCCCTCTGGGCCCAAAATTGGAATAAACTTATCTTATCTTATCTACATGTCATAAAAAACACCTACTAATTATCATGTTTGAATATATTTTAAAGTTTTGAATAGATAGTAAGGTTAGACCAAAAAATATTTTTGTTTCCTGTTTCCCGACCTACCTGGACTCAAAGATGCCGACCTTAATTTTTTCTAACCAATATCCAGAAAAATAAATATATTTCCAGATTGGAATTTGTTTTTAATTCTGATCCGTGTTAGCTTATAAAGTAAACAAAATGACAGCTCCCAATGGCATGGGAGCTAGCTCTGTGTCTACATATTTCAGAGAATGTAGCCATCACAGTGAGAACTCAGTGATTACATCACTTAGTAACTTAAGGTTGATTGATCCTCATGTGATGTCATAGGTTTTTGCAAAAATCTTAATAAATTAAATTTGTGCATGATAGAAATATATCTTTCTGAGGAATTTTATTCACTGGATATAATAAAAAATCTGGTAAACTATTAATACTGAAAAAGTTTATATTTTCCATAGATGATCAATTATTCATGATTTAAAAAATGTTGTCAAGGGCAATAACTCCTATGCTGGAACTTCCTCAAATGGATGTCTATTATACATTGGTTTTCCTAATATCCACGATTAATCTATACATATTTATAAATTAGCATTTTTTAAAACACTGTTGATACTTAGATTTTGTCATTGCATTAAGTTTTTATATATATTTTTTATTCTGTTTAACGAAAATGTGGATTTTCTGATGTTGATGTATACTTCTGTTTTTGTATGTCTGACATCTTTAAAAAGGTGGCAACATATACATTTTCTTTGGTTATTAATTAAATTAAACTATATTGAGTGGAAATTGATAAAGTTTTTACACTTTTAACCATTAATCACAAGTCACATGAGGATGGAACTACCTTAAGTACTTTCTTAGATATTTATGGTCAACGGGATGAAGCTGTTCTAAGATAATCTGAAAGTCTATAGTGATTCCGACTTCTAAATGCCAAGCATTTGGAGAAGGAGCAATGACTACTTATATATTTGTCTTAGGTTTGATGCGGCCATGGCTTGAGCAGGCCTCCTGCATGGTTACAAAGCAAACACTCTACCACTGCAAGGATACTACACTTGTAGTGTAGGGATTGATTTCTTTACTTTTAGGTTTGACACGATGACATATACTTTATGTGTGATCAACTCTTTTGTTTACATGGGTCCATTTATTGAGGTTGTGTTACAAATCAACACCCTTAAAAGGTAACTCTTAAAAAAGAAAAAAATCTGCCTACCTGCCTGGATTTTTTTGCCTTGGTAACAAGAAACAATTTTTTTTTTTTGGCCTTACTGAGAATTATAGGGTTTGTACACTATATATAACCCTTGTTTTTGTTCATTTGGATCAAGTAGCATAAAAATCTTGTGCTAAATGTTTGAACTAAATTCCCACCAATTTTAAGGTAGCTCACTACTCTAAAGTTATATACTCTGTATGACACCACATCACAAGATGGGGATTTAAATGTTTTGTGAAATTATTTGTATTGGTCGATTTGTTTGTATATCACCGTAGCTCAGTGGTTAAAGCATTGGGCTGGTGAACTGCAGATCTTGAGTTCAAATCCCCCAGTGTCTTTTGTTCATATGTGTTGAAATACTTTTTTTGAAAATCATGTTTTTATCAAAATTTGTATATTTTTTGCCTTTTTGGCATATATACTTATTGTATATCATCATATCTTTTATAATTAAATCAATTCGTACTGATTTGAGAAACTATTTCTGGGTGTCAAGCCACCTCAAAAGAACAAATATGGTTTTTGACATGAGATATATGAATTTATCTTTCTTGGACAAGAAGAATCTCCAACAATAATTTTTAGGTTTTTTGTTTTAAGCTGATTTTTTTTTTACTAGTATTGAGATTGTCATCAGTTGTAGGTAAAGTGCCCTATATTTAGACCTATATACACATGGTATTCTGGACCATTCACATTTAGGGTGTTCTTTAATGTGCCATTAATGCCCATCATGACATTGGGCCCATGTTTTTAAGGTTTCATCTCGAAGACCCATGACTCTCACTTCTAAATTTGGCAAAAGAGTATTTTACCTCCTAGTTTTACATCAAAGGTTTGGTGTGGCCAAGACACATGCAGGGTTCAAACCAACAACCTCCCAGTCACAGACTGCATGTTCAGCAAAGGCTGTAACCATTAAGCCACTGTTACTTGCCATCATTATCCTTGTTGATTCAACAGACATTCTACTTTAACTTTTAGAAAACAGTTTTCTGACAAATGAGGTTTGCTGCAACTTTAGATAATGAAAGTATGATAAGTAAACAGATTTTATTCTGTTTTATTGAGAACAATTTAAGTTTTTAGATCATGTAGAGTAAATAAAAAACCCACTTGTTTGGATGGATTATATTTTTAATGGCTATGATTCAGTTACTGTAGCACTGTTTATTTTCATGGGGTAAAATTTTTGTGGTTTTTAATAAGTATCTTTCTGGGAACTTGGATTTGTTTTCAAAGAATTGTTATTCTTAGTTTGCATGGTCTCTTAATTATTTATGAGGAGTATGTTCATATTGATTATGAAAATAACAAAATTTCATCCAGTCGACATCTCACCTTTGAAAATTATATATGGTTTTTCATTACCGTGCCATGAAATAGTGTGTAGGAGAAACATTTCATGAAATGTGTTAAAAATTCAAAATATATGGAGTACATATGTTATAGGATAACAGCAGAAGCTTGATGTTCACAAGGCTGAAATAGCAATCAAATTGACATCACAGTTTCACACTAGATAATAACCTGTCAATCTAACCAATTACATTGAAGAAAGTACTATGGTTGTTCCATAATTGGCTGTTACAATACATTTATCGACGGACAAGCATGTTCAAGTCTCTAGGAAAAGGAATATAGTACAATGATTGTGGTAAATCCAACTTATTGTAAGCATTGTAAGAAATAATGTTTATTTTGACACCTATTGTGTTGATAATTCACAACAACTCTTTCGAATACACTGATGCACATTATTCAATCGATCTGCACATCATTTAGCACAATTATTATAGATGTAGCTAAAAAAAATATATATATACATACATAGCATTTTGTACTTATTGAAAAATCTTTCTCAATTAAAGTAAGACAAATACTACTAGTACATTACTCTCTACAAATATTATTTTGATGTTGAACAATTCAAAATGTTTATATTGATTAGTTCAAGATGTAGTTCTGTTGTAATTTACAACTTCATACTTGTATAGTTCTATATAATAAGTAGAACTCATGACATCACATATTATATGACAATTACCCCCTTGTTTCTGATTCAGGAGGTGAAAATGATGCAGATTGATATAGTCGGTGTAACACACTCTGTCTCTGCTTCACCATGGAATACATTGAGTGAAATGCGGAACTCAGATTAATCTGTATCAATTGTAAAATTGTTTTTAATTGAAATAAATTCTTATTCAAGAATTAATACGCAAACTGAAAGTTAAAAATATTCATAGTTGGGAATAATTGTAGATTTGCTTTTTGTTGAAAATTTTAATTTATTTTATTGGATTTTTTTGAGTATAGATATTAAAATTTAAAGCTGTATGATCTGATGTTCATGTATTATTTTTGTACAGAATTACTTTAAAACAGATTAATTAGTTTTTAAAGTAATTAATTTTCCCTTAATTACATGCTTGAAAACATGCATGTAAAAGAAAACAGTGAAAAGATTATTTAAAAAGTAAATAGTAGCGGGTATGCATAATTTTGCATCTATAAATAGCCCCATGCGGGTTGGGAATCCCAACATGATGTATAAAAATCAAAGGCAACTGCCTAAGGCTGAAAGAGCGTAAAACAACGAATTACTAAGATGTATTTGATATTTTTATTTGTCATAAACTTGTGGCACGGTACTGTTGTAACCAAATATATATATACACAGCTTTACACAAATAAGATCACCAATGATCTGAAAGGCTTAACTGATCACTTAACTGCATGTGACTTGAAATGGCCATGCAAGTAATATATTTCTTGTAAACACTGATTTAAAATCAAATAATTCTGGTTAAAACAGGTGAAGTAATGTATGACATGTGGTACAGCCTCATAAATATGTATGTGCAATGATTTAACAGTGTTTTTACAAGGCAAATTTTCTTCTTCGAAATTTGGACCATACAACTTTAATACATAGATAAACCATAGCATCTGTGAAGTAACTTTTAAGTACAAATCAAATCACAATACTATGTAACCCCACGCTTTATCTGCCATTTACAATACTACATAACCCCACGTTTTATCTGCCATTTACAATACTACATAACCCCACGTTTGCACGCTTTATCTGCCATTTACATCTATGATCTACTGTAATCTCCAAATATGTATCTAAAGTTATATTTTAGGTACTTGTTTTAAAAAAGCTTTTAGTGGTAATTTGCATTAAAAGAACTTGTGATGGGATCTACTTTAGAAGTGGTGGATTTGAATTAAGTGACTTAAAATTCGGGGTCTTGCTTGGTGCTGAATGCATCCATAAAAACATATATGTATATACAAGGTCTTGCTCATTTGAGGATGATATTGGGTGTGGGTTTTTTTTTTTAATATTAACTTTAAAACAATCCAGATTTTAACAAATTCCCATACAATACCCATGTATGTATATTGTTTGAAACAAAAGATGCTTCTCTTATTCAAACAATTGTAAAACAAGAATAGGACCATCATTTATTAAAACGTAAATATTGAAGCAAGAATTGGTTACAAATATTTATTTCACATATTCATTTATAGCTTTAGATGTATGTATACATATAAAATTTCTGAGAAAAGGACCAGCTATTATTTAATACTCATTTTATTTCAGTAGAAAAATAATTGTAATATTTGTACAGACTCATGTGCTAATTCTGGTCAAACTTTGATAACATTTATTGATAAATTTCATAATTTCTTATATTTAAGCTTATAATTGTTTGAAAATATTAAACAGTATATTTCATTGGTTTGAACTAATTTTTATGCCCCCGAGATCGAAGATCGGGGGGGGGGGGGGGGGGGGGGGGGGGGGGGGGGCATATTGTTTTTGTCCTGTCTGTCATCTGTCATTCTGTCTGAAACTTTAACCTTGCTAATAACTTTTGAACAGTAAGTGATAGAGCTTTGATATTTCACATGAGTATTCCTTGTGACCAGACCTTTTCGTGGGTATCAACATTTTTGACCCCGTGACCTTGACCTTTGAGTTTGACCTACTTTTTGAAAACTTTAACCTTGCTAATAACTTTTGAACAGTAAGTGATAGAGCTTTGATATTTCACATGAGTATTCCTTGTGACCAGACCTTTTCGTGGGTATCAACATTTTTGACCCCGTGACCTTGACCTTTGAGTTTGACCTACTTTTTGAAAACTTTAACCTTGCTAATAACTTTTGAACAGTAAGTGATAGAGCTTTGATATTTCACATGAGTATTCCTTGTTACAAGACCTTTCCGTTGGTATTGAACCTTTTGACCTTGACATTTGACCTACTTTTAATTTTTTTATTACATTGGTCATAACTTCTGAATGGTAAATATTAGAGCTTTAATATTGTACATGAGCATTTCTTTTGACAAGATCTTTCTACTGATACCAAGATATTTGCCCTTGTGATCTTGGCCATCTTCGGAATTGGCCATTATCTGGGGCATTTGTGTTTCACAAACACATCTTGTTTTTTTTTTTTTTTACAATCTTTATCTGTTTATTAGCTCAGAAGAGCTGAAAGCTGAGTACTTTCAAAACACTTTAAAAAGAGACACTACACTCATTTTCTACATTTTAATCAAGTGTTTTTAGCTCACCTGAGTTGAAAGCTCAAGTGAGATTTTCTGATTGCCTGATGTCCATCATCTGTCTGTCCGTCTGTAAACTTTTAACATTTTCGACTTCTCCAGAACCACAGGGCCAATTTCAACCAAACTTGGCAAAAATATCCTTGGGTGAAGGGCTTTCAAGTTTGTACAAATGAAGGACCATGCCCGCTTTAAAGGGGAGATAATCACAGAAATGCAAAAATAGGGTGGGGTCATTTAAAAATCTTCTCAAAAACCACTGGCCCAGAAGAGCTGAAATTTCGATGAATTTAGCTTCCTGACATAGTGCAGATTAAAGTTTGTTAAAACTATGACCTTTTTGTACTTGAAATTTATTTAATTAAACTTGATTTGTGTGTTGGCGTCAGCACAACATAAGCAACACAAATCAATCATTACATAGAATGGGTACATAATCATGTCTTCTAACAATACAGATTTTAGAAAAGTTTTTTACAAGTAATAGGAATAAATACAGACCTTTTTGCACTCCATGATATCAAATTTGAAAGTTTAAAAGGACAGATTAGGAGTAATGTCAATTTCTAAAATTTCACATAATTTTCAAGGCCTAGTCTTAAAATTTTAAAATGGAACTAAAAAAAATGGGGGTTAGAAACCAAATTTTTAAATTATTGGTGAAAATTCCAAATCTACATATAAAATTTCGAGTAAATTAATTTACGCTTTTTTAAGATTCTGTTTTGAAAAATATATCTGACAACCAAATTAATAAATTTCAATATTTGAACTATAGTTCCAAGTCTCAACTACTAGTATGTATATGTTGGTATATAAACTTTTCTGGAGTACCAAGAGATTTGGTGCGGAGCGAAGTGGCGAGAGAAAAGTTTAACAACATACTTACATGTAGTACATGTTTCACATGAGAAATGAAAACTCTTTGTGGTCTCTAATTTATTATAACTCTTCCGTATTTTTATCCTTTAATCAAGATTCAGCATTTATCTTGATTGGTGCAATTTTGTATTGGCTGGTTTGATGATTTGTGCTTTCAAGGGGAGTTTACTTGTATCCAACAGCCAGGTGAGGGTGCACAGTGAGTTACGTTTTCAAGTATTTTAGGTTTTTCGTACACATTCAATATATCCTCATCCATGTTTCAAGAGTGTCTGCCATGTCTTTTCAAATGGATTTAAGCTAAGAACTTACTAAAACTATTGTTTTGGACATTTTTGGGCATGATAGAAAATACTTTCATGTCTTTCGTAGATATTATTTCTGAGAATGATCTTAAAAACACTATATGGGTGACCAACAAAAATATGCTGATAGAGTGGTATAAAACTGTCTCTGTGTCTTTTAAATTTGTTTCAAATGATAGATTGCTGAATGTATCACTTTTTGACTGAAGCCCGAACACGAGATGGTGAGAACACATCCTATACTATTTTCATGAAGTATTAGTAATGGCCATGGGCATAACAGATATCTCAGAGACAGAGAGAGAGAGAGAGAGAGAGAGAGACAGAGAGAGAGATAGTCTGTTCTCGTTTCTCTTGGTCACTCAAGCCACCCAAATTTTGGTGTTTTTGTTTTAATATTCCATGCTCCATACCAAGTCTAGTAACTGACTCGCCGTATTCAGAAAGTGTGACTAACGCCCTTCCTTGATTATTACCAATTATTGGTCTAATAATTAGAGATACAAAGGCACGGGTACCCAGCCATGCATGCATGAAGCTTGGACTTGGGGTGTACCAAGTTATTTGGTACATGCAAAAATCTTTTGTTCGAGGTGTGAAACATGTACTAACATAAATTATAAAACTGAAATACGCGTATAGGAGTATAAAAATAGAAGATATATTGGATGAGAAAGAAACTATAAAATCATGCAGATTTAGAACTTTTTGATTAATAAATCCTTCTTCCACAAAATATGCACCAGTGGGATCAGTGTATTGAACCAGTAAATGCTTAGTTGTAACATCATGCACAGTTGTGTTCAAAAGCTCATGCAGGAGCTAACTTCCTTAATATCACAAAATGACTAGTGAAAATTAAATCATGAGATCATGGTGTTTTTGATCATGAAGAGCTTCTAAAGACTATTTCAGCAATATAATATAGATAAAAGTGAGTCATTTTATGTTGAGAGTGGTCAGCTTCTTTGCTTAATTTAATGATAATAAAATTCTTCACGTATATTTAGGAGTCTACAGTATATCATTTGCAAGGTGTATAAATTGACAATATATGTGATTGATGTCACTGGTTAAAAGGAACACCAACATCTAGCATGATTCACACAAGTTTCTGTGTTTGATCTGTTTGTTAATGGCCATGGTCAAGCTATATATGTGTATTAGAAAATTGTGTATGAGTATAATTTATACTGCAGTTTTTGTAATTATGAGTTCAGGTAACACAGTTAAGATCGACAATGATACTGCATGAAGTTTAAATATTGGTTGTGACACTGGTAATTCCAGTCACAGACCAGAAGACTTGGTATATGCAGTTTGACATGATAAATATTTGGAGGAATGGCTATGATTTAAAGAAGTTGGATGGATTTCAAGTTTAAGGGAATTCTGTTGAGATAACTCATTCAGATCAACACACACTTGCTTGAATTGACACAATGTACTAAATGATCAAAATCTGAATGAGGATTAACCAAACTTATATCATTAAGGAAGTTTAAATTAGCTGCTCATGCAACTTTTGAACTCTTGTACAGGATGCTTTATACTGTGTAAGTACTTGTTCAATACTTATTTTATTGGTCCATGCAAACATATCATACATTTATTCCTTAAACCTACCCAGTTGAAATAATCTTTGTAGATTCAAATTTTAAAAGAGTTTGGGAAGGACTGTAACATTTTATGGCAAAAGGATTTTTTCATCAAAAAGTTCTAACCTGCATCATTTTATCCATTATTAACAATATTTTTACCCCAAAAGTGTATTTCAAATCTGTAAGTTATCATACAAGACATCACAAATTAAGAGAGGATTTGGAAGTAATTCAAATGTTGTGAGTTCATTAATTTGGTTTATAAATATATTTCCAAACAGAACACCGATTCTTTAAAAATGCCTATATTGATTTATCCTTTTAAATTTTGTATTAAATTTTTTTTTTGGTCAATAATAAAAAAAGATTGATCTATAAACCCAATTTTTTTTAAATTTCCATTTTAATTAAGGCGAGACTTAATTTGCAGCACTTGCAATTTGAAAAAATTGATAATATCCTCCTAATATGTTTCATGTTAAAATCAAATATATTTATTGAATAACAATGATATCGATATCTATCCAGTAATAATATTGGTTTCATGATTTTTTTTTCATTTAGTACCAACTTTTATTATTTTTGTGGTTATTCCAGACCATGAAATTAAATGATGTACAATTGTTACAATATTGCTCATACTAAGACTGGGTAAGTTTTTCAACTAAATTACACCTGTACACGGGTATTAACAAAACATGCAATTCTGCACGTAACCAAAGTTATATGAAATTAATTAATGTATCAAATATTTGATTATAACTTAATATACACACTAAGACTGGTACATGTAATATTTGATTATAACTTAATATACACACTAAGACTGGTACCTGTAATCGATACTAAGGGCTGGGTTTCTAGATGTTGTTTGTAAGGCACTTAAAAACTGTAAACCTAGCTGATACTTGTGTCATACGATACTATATACATGAAAATAGAAAGTGCATGGCCTACAAAATGTGTAAGAATGTTCTAATCGTGACAATATTACTTTTCAATCCAAAGAGATGAATTTACCAGAATATGTACATTTCCATCTGTTTTCTGACAGACTGATAATAAAACCCTTTAAAGCTCCAATGTGTTCATTTTCCCATTCACACACAACTGGGTGTAAATTTCTCACTGACATGCAAATGATTGATGTCAGTGGGCGGGGACTTATAATGAAATTTAACTGGAATGCCATGTGTATTTCAAGTTTTATTGGACATTTTTTGATTGATTGATTGTTTTTTTTACATCCAGTTGAGAATTTTTCACTCATTGAGATGTCACCATCTGTAGGTGAAGTGCCACAAATTTAGGCCTATACTAGCACTCAGGGCCGTAGCAGTGAGGGTTCTTTATCATGCTGATGCCTGCAGCGACACAGGACCTCCGTTTTTAAGGTCATATCAGAAAGACCCGTGATTCTCACTTCTAAATGCCGAGTGTTTGGCGAAGGAGCAATCACTACATATTTTAACGTCCTAGGTTTGACGCAGCCATGGCATGAGCGGGGCTTGAACTCACGACCTCCTGGTTATGAAGTGAACGCTCTACCACTACACTACCATGATCGGTATTTATCTTAAAAGGGAACAGGTTGATCAAATCATGGACACTGCTATATAATTAGTGACTTGAGCTGAATGGGGTCTTAATTGAGAAATTGATACTTTTTAGTTTATATAAGTGTTATAGGTAGATACGTTTCAGTGAAATTTAATTTTCAATGTTACTATATGTAGGAAAATTAATAGAGATCACTACTTTATATATGGAACTACCGGGGTATACTTTATATCCAAATAATGTTATAGTTGAAGATTACTCACAGCACATGTGAGTCAGCCTTAGATGGCTTGTTTATAAGGTTTATCATGGGGTTTGTTATTTGTCAACGTTACGGTTAAAGTTAGGAACTTTCAATACACTAAAGCATTGAAAAGATTCAGCAATTTTTCATAGTACACTCATTAAAAAATGGTTTATGATTTACTGATATATATTTACTGTTTATTAACTTCATTAAAACAGTAAAAGGTAGTGAGACATTTATCATCCCCTTGCCAGCAGAGCTGAACTTCCTGAGGACTTAAGTCACTATACTAATTTCATCTCCCTTTGTCTATATGCCACAATCTTAAGTTTTCCTGACTTTTTAGCTCACCTGAGCTAAAAGCGCAAGTGAGCTATTCTGATCACTTATTGTCCGTCATCTGTCTAAACTTTTCACATTTTCATCTTCTTCTCCAGAACCACTGGGCCAATTTCAATCAAATTTGGTACACATCATCCATGGGTGAGGGGATTCAAGTTTGATTGAATGAAGAGTCATACAGCTTTAATTAAAAGGGAAATAATCACAAAAATAAGGTGGTAGTCATTTAAAAATCTTCTCAACAACCACTGGGCCAGAAAAGTTGAAATTTATACATGAACGTTTCCTGACATAGTACAGATTCAATTAAATTTGTTTAAATCATGGCCCCTGGGAGATAGGGTGGGGCCACAATAGGGAATCAAGGCTTTACATGCAAATATATAGGGAAAATCTTCTCAAGAACCACTGGGCTTGAAAAGTTGAAATTTACATGAAAGCTTCCAGGCATAGTGCAGATTAAAGTTTGTTCAAATCATGGTTCCCAGGGGTAGGGTGGGACCACAATAGGGGATCATATTTGTTTTTAAATTTTTAAAAAAAAAATATAAACTAGATTTAAGTACTGAAATATTGTATTGTTGACCATTTCATTACTTTAAACAAAACAGCCAATAACAACATGATTACATGCATGGACAGGTGGTACTAAAATACTGGATGAACTAGTTTGCCACAAACATGCATTCATTGTATGATGAAAGCAATGTAGATTTCAAAGGAAATCTAAGAGAAAAGATTTAGTGAATGTAAATATAGATCGATGCATCACAATTAATGAAAACCAGTGTCTGTCCCTGCAGTGAGAATTTTACAAACAACATGTAAGCATTAAGACTCAGCTAATTAAGTTTGTCCATGGTCCAAAAATATTACTGAAAGAAAGATATAATATGTTGTATGTGATTCTCAGCAGGGTTACCAACACTTTGCATCAAGTCCAAGGTGAATTTGAAAGTGGTTCAAAGAGTGTCTTAAATCGATCATGATATATATCTCTGTATGAGGAAGGTGTCGCTTGCTGGGGAACTCGCGTTATGCCCCGTGGGCCTTATGAACATAAGTGAATTCACTTTATGCAGCATTGTACACTTCACTGAAAAAGATGATGATTTACATAACATTTTTGAATGATACAGGAAGGGTGACCAATGTATGTTTCTGTCAGGAAGAGGTTTACTTGTTTCATAAGTAATTATATTACCAACAGGAAATGTGTATTCTTCTCATATTCCTGTGTCTCATTTAAAGGGGTGCAAATTCTGTACAGATAGTTAAGCAAGATTGAGGTAGGTTTTCTTTCGGGGAAAATATTTTATATAAATTACAACAATTTACCATTGAAATTTTCAAATTAGTTAGTTTTTATTTACAATTAATTTATTATCAAAATAAGCCATGGAAGTTGTGTGGCCCATGTAGGTTTAATACACTAGGGAGCTAAATTTGCTGAATTCCGAGCCAGCAATCTATAAAAACAAGAGTCTAGCTGATCTAGTATAACGAGCCTATGATTTGTTACACTATATGTAGGTTGCTAGCTGTGTTGTGCAACTTGTTAGTTGTATAAGTGTCAGCTAGAGCATGCAGCTTTAAAGCAATACAAGCTGTAACTAACGGTATTTTTTCAACTATCTAATTATTCACCAAATAACACCTACCGGTTTAACTAATATAATCCCCAAGATCTGAAGAAAAATTCTGCAAAATAAACAAAGAAATATTGTTTGAGTGCACGCCTACAATTAGTGTTTCATATAAACCGCCATTGTGTCCTATACACGGACATGGGAACGATGATTGCCGAACATAATCGGGTTGCTGAGACCGAGGCCATATACATAGACGGAAACTGACGCGAGCAACTACGCATGTCGTTTGTTTTAAAATATTACATCGTTTAATGAATGACTAGAAATACTATGCAAGTGTAAAAAGGTAATAATTACGCAAATGTGCCACTCAAATGAAATTTTGATCATGAATTTTCTATAAAATTGGCATGTTTCTGCATGTTTCTGCTGATTTGACGGGTTTATTGCTTCAGATTCACTCTGATTTTATTAAGTTATATATATTCAATCACATATATGTTGACTATTTGTTCTTTTATTTTTTACTTTATTTTCCGTCAGTTACAGCTTGTATTGCTTTAAAGTAGAACCTGATATGTTAAGAATTCAATCAAAATTGTCAGTTGTATCCTTGCATGGGTCATCAGTATCTTGACTGTTACTTTCTCAATCATTAAGGGTGTACATAACAGCTGTAACATTATGACATCTGTTTTCCCCTTTTTTCAATGACTCAGACAAGGTGAAAGATCTCAAACCCACTCTTATCATCAGTTCAATAGACACAGATATGACATTACCAGTTGAATGTATAGTCTCTCATAGTGACTATATATTGGAATTTTGGGGGTAACATGCTCCTGAAAGGTTTCATATCTAGACCATTGCAAAGTAATGATTAATATTCTCTCATTACATGAGTTAAAATTGATTAACCTGTCGAGTGTCATGCTTCATTTGAATTATATTGAGGTATTTCATTGACTAGGAATTCAGGTATGTATTACCAAGTGTTCATTTTTTTTTTTTACCATAGTTCATTCATCTATGACAGAATGTATCTAATGTGTAGAATATTTTTTATGCATTAATTAATTAGCACACAGCTGTATAGAATATTTGATATTTGATTTACAAGGTGGTTTGTATAGTGGCAGTTATATAAGTGCATGCTGAAAATATTTTAAGATCATAGAAGGAATTGTACAAATCTTTCAAAAACTTTTAATTTTGTAACTTCATTCGAATATCTAGCTAGCTATTACGCTAATTAATTTAAACCACACAAATGAATTTTATTTACTGTTTTTTACCAGTATTTACTTTCACTTTAATAAAGTTGATGGGATTTCTTTCCTACCTGGACAGTTTCCAAGTTTGTTAAGTGTAGAGTGAATATAGAAATAATGTGTGTATTTTTTGTTCTTGATTTATTTCTCTTTACCTGTTAATACTTGGAAAAATTTACAAACTAAGATGTAAGTGAAATATAAACTTAGATGTCAGTGAAATATAAACTTAGATGTCGGTGAAATATAAACATGTATGTAGAATTTCATCATACAATCAATGTACATTCTCAAGTGATTGTGCAGCTTTTAATTTGCGAAGTAAAACCATGTTGATTAACAATTGTGTAGAAAATTTAGTCTACAGGATTTACATGTATATATAGAAATTCTTTGTTAAGGTGGTTCTGCATGCATCTTTGTTGTACCATCAGACTATTGGTGTAGATATATACTGTGGCCATGCATGATATATCATTTATATAACCTGAGGTCCAATATGTCCTTTTATAAAGCCAGGTTTTGAATTATTTTTTCCCTTAATATTTCAGCAAGCAGAATGAGACAGTAGAGACACATCATTTGGTATGATGTTAAAGGAAGATTGAGTTTCTTCATGTATAGATACTGATATTCATCTCCATCATTAGCTGGGCAGATTTGCAGTTTTTGTTTGAAGAAGTGGTAAGAAGGCGTTTCACATCCTTTATTTACATTACTTAAATGTTTTCGTCAACCCCCAGAAGTCTTGTTTCATTTGTTGATGTAAAACCACTAGTCATGTGTCAATTTGATTGGTACATCATAATCAAGTAGCAAAATTCAAGGAAATATTAAAGTATGCATCTTTATGAATACGTACGATATGGTGATCCTTAAAAGAAGTGGATTCCTTCAGGGATGTGAGAGAAAATTATTGAATATAACGAGTGTTGTAAAATTAAATTTAAAAAAGGGAATATGGGTCACTATTACAATTAAAGGTCATAGCTAGGAGACACGATTCGGAAGAATTTTGTTATATTCCTGTATAATTACTGTAGATATATATACTCTACTCTATACAGTCAATTGAAAGTTCCCTTATATGATGACTTAACTCCCTTTGTTTATGATGCCATCAATAAAGCCCATTTTGATGAAATGTTGGATTGTTTATTCTAAACAGTAACAATATACAGTGGAACTTCTCCAAACCAGCCCCTCATAATACCGGTTCTCCCTGAATATCGGCCGATTTTCAAAGTCCTGGCAGAAACCTTAACATTTAACCTTACTAAGAAAGTCTTACAAAACCGGACATCGGCCACTTTTTAAAGTACAATTGTTAACAAACATTTGTAATTTACCCTTATCATACTGGCCACTTTTTGAAAACAAGAAAATTTTGGCCAAATTAGGGGATCAAAATCGGCCAGGCGTGCAAGTTGACTGACCAACTGGCCAGGTGGAAAATTATCAACCAGAAATGTGAAAAACACCAGTGCCCTCTATAATTTCTATTGTCTTCCTGTGCTGTCATGGGTGTTAAGTGACACTTGACTAATCCAAGTGATCCTTCCAAATTCTGTACAAAATGTAAAAAAAAAAAAACCCAGTTGGGAACATATTGAATGAATACCGTATCAAACGCCATATTGTTGCACCATACTATCGCATGGATATAAGTGGTAGTTAATAAAGAACAAACCCATGAGTGTTAATGATAATTATTGATAGATAAATTAATTTTCTTGGTTTCCACAGATTTATAATTCCTAAGAAATATTCAAATTACAATTTCATATTTACTTAACTGTACTTTTCAAAAACATCAAAACAAATTTGTTAATGATATAAGAGATGAATGTAAACAGAGTGTTTATAGGTAAGAGGAGTTGCAATAATGGGCTTCTGTGTTTTCTTTAAGTATCCTGTTATTGATTTTCAGATTAAAATTAGATGATTTCAGCGAGAATTTATAATTACCTGTAGGTACAAACAGACTAATTTGATCTCCACCGATAATTGATCATAGATCACCAGAACAAAGTGAACAGTACCTACTTTGTGAATATTGAGATAAAATGTCTCTAAATGCTAAATTCTCGGTAAACCGGCCACTCCTCTAAACCAGCCGTTTTATTCGGTCCAAGAGTCGGCCGGTTTAGAGAAGTTTCACTGTAATTTAATCTATCTGTTTACTGTAAAACATGGATGCTCTAAGGTCAGCACAAAATAGTTTGTTATTTATACTAAACTTTGTCATATCCAATAAAATTTTCGTCATTTTCCTCTCAAAGGGAAACAAATATCTCTTCACAAAAATTGAGTTAAAACATGTTTTACTGTATTATTTATCAAAAAGGTTGTTTGTGGCATGACAACACCGAACAGTGATCAATCTCAACTCCTATAAGCAATACAAAATAGAGAGTTGGGCAAACATGAACCCCTGGATATACCAGGGGTGGGATCAGGTGCCTAGCAGGAGCAAGCACCCCTGCCATGAGCCCTAAATCCCAATCAGGCAAACAAAGTTATCTGTAGTCAAAATAAGTGTGTTAAGAAGGCCTTAACAATCACAGTATGAAACAAGTCAGACAGCATTTGAGCCAAAGATAGGTTGTATTGGAAAACTAGATTGTTATAACGACCATAGAATTTGTGAATTAAATGAGACTGTTGAAACCCCTGCACCATCAACTTGTTTGTCAATAGCCTGCCTCGATTTAAGATCTGATCATACGCAGAACAAGCTCTTGCGTATCGAATCAGTTGAGAGATATAAACACTGTATGCAGGTGATAATGGAATATTGCTACATAAATATGGGAAGTTGACGATGAAGAAGCTGAAATCATACCATTTATCATAAAGTTGAGTTGCTAGTTTGCCGTTAATTTCTATTTTCAATAAAATATCTAAGTATGAAGCAGAAGTGGACGACTCTGTGGTGTTTTTTATTTCGGTTTCACAGGGATATATCGAATCAACATATGAATGAATATTATCATTATTATGTTAGAAGTCAGTGATCACAGTTATGGTGTGCTTAATTAAGGTGGAGATCAAAAGATCAAAGTCGGATGATTAGATGTCTAAATTCAAGTAGAACTTTACTGGAGAGGAGGTAGTTTCCATCTTCCGACATCAATGACACCAGTTTTTGGAATGAATTAACTTTTAGTTGTACATTTATAAACTATATGTACACTTTCATATGTGTAGGAAAGGTAGATAGTGTAGTATTTGATGATTCAACAAAGTTGTGCATGTGAGGTGGAGAGAGAGAGGGGGGGGGGGGGATACTGGAATCGGGTTGTCCTTCTGTCCGTCTGTAGATGCAATGGATTCCGGGATCTAAAGCGTTATCCTTTCCACCTACAATCACCATATCATACATATGAACTACCCATGCCACAACGATGTTCCCTATTGATTTTGAGATCAAAGGTCAAGTGCACTGGACATCGAAATAGCAATATGGTTTTCAGGCTCTAAAGCTTTATCCTTTCCACCTACAGTCACCATATCATACATATGGACTACCCATAGGACGAAGATGTTCCCTATTGATTTTAGGGTCAAAAGGTCCAAGGTCAAGCGCACTGGACATCGAAGTAGCAATATGGTTTCTGGGCTCTAAAGCAATATCCTTTCCACCTACAGTCATCATATCATACATACATGTATGACTACCCATGGGACAAAGATTTTCCTTATTAAATTTGGGGTCAAAAGGTCAAAGGTGAAGGGCACTCCTAGAGAAGAGACTACCCAAGGTTTTGTCTTGCCTTTTCTTTTTTACACTCAGGAAAGAGATAATTTATTTCTATTAACAACACCCTTTGGGAGATTGGGGTAAGTGGAGGGTATTCTTAGTGAGCATTGCTCATATAGTATCTCTTGTTAATTATAATTTTTGGGGGGCGGGAGGGTCCATTGTAAAAATTGTAAAAAATGTCTGATAAACTTAATGAATTAAGTTTATCAGACATTGAATGTTTGATCTTGCCTTTAATTCCCTCCAAACTTCAGGAGATCTATGCTGAGACTATGTCACAGTCGCTGAGTTTCCAAAGCTTAGTGCACCAAGCATTTTACAGCATATCAATTTGATTTTGAAATACATGCATTCCGATTTAACCAGAAAGTGCAGCTGTAGCCTGTAGAAAGCTAGATCTTCAATAAGATGCCATACCAGTTTTATTTGACATACCTACGTATGTCACAAAGACAAAAGAAAAAACCAGAACATTTACAGCTTTCCTGACTTCAAGCAGAGGATGATAGCTGTATTGTAATTTAATGTACTCATTATGAATGGTAGACCATGTTCAATATTTACAAGTCCTTTGTCTAAACATGAAATTCACTGAAGATAAATCTAAAGTACACCCTAGAGTAGTCTTCATCCATTAAAATCGACACCTGCACCCCTGCCACACCCCCGACCCTGCCCCGCTCCTTTTCCCGTAAATGAAATTTTCGAAAAGAATGCCGACAGGAAAGCTGTATTGAACATATGGAAAAATGAAATGAAAAAGGATGAAACATTAAAATTAAAAAAATAAAGAAAAAAAATAGAATTGGCAGAATTTTTTGTCACCAGAAAAAAAATATGGCAGTGGGACAATGACATCTCATGAAAATTGGATGTTATGCATCGATCAGCTCGCACACTCACTACATGCATTATAAATACATGTGAATCTAACATCTTTTGAAAAATTAATTCATTTTCATTTTAGTCCTCAACATTACAAACTCGTGTATTTACAAAAATATAATTGGTACATTGTATGATGATATGTCATTGATCGATATCTGCACTTTTATTGATTCTTAACTTGAAATCAAGATATCAAGAACGATAATCAGTAAATCTTGAAGTAATTTTCTTAGCATGAGTATCTCTTCACTGTTAAACAGTCTGTATTACAAAGTTGATATTAACAGGGGGAAAAACTATTGTGTCAGCTTGGTTCACTTTGCTTTTACTAGGAATTCATGCACTCACAGGGTATAAGCTCTGGGTTTGCTTAAAGGTTGACACATAGCAAACTCAAAAGCAGACCCAGAGTCAGGTTGGGTCTGTTTACACAATATATTTAGAACATTGGGTTTACTCACTGTGACATTCTTGGCATGAAAATGCAGTTTGGAACTTTGAATGAAACAAAATTAATTTTATGTAATGGTATATGGTATATAAAGCTTGAAGAAATATGTAGAATGGGTTATTCAGTACTTCATAGAATAACATATTGTGTGTTAAAGCAAGAACTGTCGGACTTATTACAGTTGAGGTATTTCAAACAACTTATCGTTGTGTGTGATCAAATAGATCCAAGTGTATTCAGGGTCAGGGTTTTTTTTTCTGTAAGACTTTTAAAAATCCACCTCAAAGTGCAGGACCAATGAGTTGTAGACAGATGTTGATTGTATACTTACTGTATAAATGTTGTTGTGAGTCAGAGGAAGTACATATTTGTTAATATTATGTAGATATCTAAGCAACTAGGATGTATAATGTACGTGTTACCATTTCAAAAAAATTTATTTGAGCAATTCTTACACTCTAAGAAATTAATTTGGACATATATACATTTAATCACAAATGAATTGTACAAACTTTTTCAGAAAATGTACCACCTAGATGCACAGAGCCTGGACTACGTCCTCTTTTTCCTGGCCGTGGTCTCCATTATCTTCTTCTTTGTCTTCTGGACTATATCTATTCTGTCATTTATAGGAGCGTAAGTATATCTATACACTAAAAAATGTTATAACTAAATTATAATTAAAGTATAACTTATACCTATAGGCCTTGAGGAACAAAATAGTTATAACTAAAAAGTAACTTTTCTGGATTTAGCCATTTTCATGTATAACTAAAATGTAACTTTTTGAACTTTGTCACACTTCCATTTTCCATAGTAACTAACTGAATGTTAACCGGATTGACTTTTGTAGATTTTTAGCGATCATTCACTTTCAAACATTCAGTGTCAAATTAGTGAACTGTGTCATTTCTTATTTTGCCACAAAAAAGCTAGTCAGAGGGAAATTTCAATGTTGAATTGAAAAAAAAAAATTCTCTTGGGGGGGGGGATTGAGTAATTGATTAGAAATTGCATGGAAAAATTACAAATTCTAGGATCCTTACTTATCAAATAATAAATGCATTTTATGATCAATAAAACATTCTATATATTATATTTTCAATAAACTAATATAAGCTGATATAACCCATGACAATTCAAAACCCTATGTATGATGATTGTTGATCAATTACCACAAGGTACTGTTTATGGAGAATGGCAGAAGGTCAATTAAACAAATGATGAACTGAACACGTGTATGAGATATGTCACAAAATCAAAATAAGGTATATAAAAATGTCTTTTCCAAAAAAGTACACACATAACATGTCATTTCATGGTACACTTGTACAGTGTACCTGTATTAATTCTTAAAATGAAATTAAACCACTCTTCCCTTTATAATTCTTGCAAAAATATATGATACATATATGTGTATATAATTCAAACAAATTTTGCTCAGTTGTTGAAAAAAAGAGAGCAAGGAAATGAACAATTTTTACAAGTTTTGCTTTAGGAAAAGGTCAGTGCAGGCGTTGAATAATGCCATTTTGATACCATATAATATTTACATTTCCAATGTTTCCACAAATTGTAATGATAGCCATTTCCTTATGAATGCGCTGCAGTTGTAAACAATGCTCATATCAATGCAATGTACTTGATGAAATAATAGTACATCAGGGCCCGGTTTTTCGAAAGCTGGTTAACTTTAACACAGTGGTTAAGTTTAACGCAGTGTTAACTCCTAACCAAGTGATTAGCTAACACAATGGTTAAATTCTGTTTTTCGAAAGCAATTTAACACATTGATTAGTTAACACTGTGTTAACCGAGTTAACCACTTGCTAATCATTTGATTACCCATAATGCACATGTACTTCCTATGTAAACAATAAGAATGCAGGAGTAAATAAAAGTCTTGTTTGTGGGAGATAGCTGATGAAATGTTCATGTATTGTTTTGTTTCAAAATACATGACAGTGACTGTGAGCCATGCACTTATACTTGTATAAATGCATTTATTAGTCTATTCAATTTGAATAATCATAGAGGTATTGGATATAATGATATATACTAGGCCTTTAGAAGCCTAGTTGAGAAAAACGGTGCTTATGTTGTAGAAAGCAGGCTCATTGCATAGTTTATCAAAGTGGGGGTTTATAGGGAGTCGAACAAGTTGACTTCACAATTGTCTGAAAATACTTGACAAGCCAAAACAAAATAATTTATACACCCCCCCCCTCCTAAAATGAGTTGTTCTGTACGAGCCGAACCTAAAATCCTAAGTTGCGTGATGGGGGAGGGGGTCGGTTTCATCCTTTATCAGTAAAATATACGGGTTCAGTTCAAGCTTACATTTCAACTACCAATCACTGGTGCTATGATATGAAGAAGCGGGGAAGGGGGGTGTCAGACTTTGCATGTAAAAATAACAGTAAACGTATGTTGTCAGAAATAATGGGGTGAGGTGCTACATGTTTTGGACTAGGAAATAAAACATGGTTTTCTATATTGTTTGATTCATAATTGGACAAAATTTATGGGAGGGGTTTAACGACGATGCTAGCCTATAAAAAATTCAAAATTTCTAAGAATATCTAACTTTTTTTTTTTTTAATACTCTTTAAAGTCTTATTTTCCCCAAAACAGTTAAAGATATTCATGAAGAAAATGATAAATAAATTTACCTTATGATAGTCTGCTCACATACATATTTATAGCATTTTATATCTATGTACTTTTTATGCATTTATTTATTTTAATATTCTTTTTATTTTAAACATAACACTTGATCCACCACTCCATTTCTACTAAGGGAGATAATCTAGAATATCAACAATGAAAAACTCTTCTTCCTAAGTTTGTGTTAACAACTATTCTGTATTAGCCTGAATTGAATACTGTTCTTATTAGACAGCCTTCAAAAAAGAAAATACATGTATGTACGTTTCATGCATGCAAATCTTCATTTGAATCAGTTGTGAATGATACAAGGGATTTTCAAAAGGTCAAGGCCAGTGCAGACGATAGTGTTTTTAAAGTTGGTGTTTCAATGGAGATTATCATCATGAACTAAGGGCCTGCATACACTTTGACATTTGGAAGCCAAAAATTAGGTAAAATTACATCTTAAGCATGGGTCCTGTTGCAGGATTTCATATAAGTGAATATAATACGAGTTTTATTGACACCCCCCCCCCCCTTTTTTGAAAGTTTCTGCCGAAAGTATCTATAGATGCGTGCAAGATATTGCCACTGACAGCAAAGTGTAACACCATCATCCAACTGTACTAGTTTTTTCCATTAGCTGTTCCCCTTAGGTAAATTTCATGAGATTTGACGAAAATATCAATTTATGACAACATAAACAAAACACCGTCATAGTTCAGCATCAATACACACCTCAGAATGTCTAAGCCTTTGAAATTTTCATGATTTTTGGTCCGAGGCGGACAGAAAATGAAGTAGGCGGCCATTTTTAACCACTGTGTTAAGACTTAACACAGGTACTGGAGGTGGATTAAAGTTAACACAACGTTAACACAGTGTTAACGCAAACTCGCATTTTGAAAAACAGTTAATCACATGGTTAACTTTAACACAGAAGTTAACACCGAGTTAACACTGTGTTAAAGTTAACCAGCTTTCGAAAAACCGGGCCCAGATCTATATAACACATCTCTGTTTGTACGATCAGATCTATATAACGCATCACTGTACGATCAGATCTATATAACACATCACTGTTTGTACGATCAGATCTATATAACACATCACTGTACGATCAGATCTATATAACACATCACTGTACAATCAGATCTATATAACACATTACTGTACGATCAGATCTATATAACACATCACTGTATGATCAGATCTATATAACACATTACTGTTTGTACGATCAGATCTATATAACACATTACTGTTTGTACGATCAGATCTATATAACACATTACTGTTTGTACGATCAGATCTATATAACACATTACTGTTTGTACGATCAGATCTATATAACACATTACTGTTTGTACGATCAGATCTATATAACACATTACTGTACGATCAGATCTATATAACACATCACTGTACGATCAGATCTATATAACACATCACTGTATGATCAGATCTATATAACACATCACTGTACGATCAGATCTATATAACACATCACTGTTTGTACAATCAGATCTATTTAACGCATCACTGTGTGTACTCTCATGTATTTTCAAAATTGAAAATTTATTCCTCAATTATATTGTACTTTTTTGCATGAGGCTTATTAAATTGTGCTGTACATTTTTTTTTATTGGAAACCTACTATGTTAGATTTTTAAATTGAATATTTTGTAGTACAATGCACCGGTTTCAACTCTTTAAATACCTTGAGAGTATTAGATTTCTATCATCACCTTGATATTTTTGGACGAATAATCAATAATAATCACAACTACTTCTTTATTAAACATGATATAGTTTCCAGTTGCTGAATATGATTTTGTTATACATGATATTCAGGAAAAAGTTTCAAAATAACTACACAAATCTACAATTAACAAAGAATTTCATGTAATATTTTGAAAATTCATTTGAAACAAGTGAAATACATGCAGTATAACCATTGGTTTGTTGTTTTTCAGTCATCTTGCATAATATGTACGTTCTTCCAGTGCTGCAAGATAATGATTAAGATAAATGATCTTTAGTGAGGCTCGATCATAGAAGTCTATACAAGACTAAAATTCATTTACCATACAGATTTATTGTTTATCCTTCAGATTACCATATAGACTTCTTTTGACTTCATTGTATTATTTTTCTTCCAGGAAATGTGTTCTGTACCGAAAGTCGGACCTGATCTCATTTGATGAAGATTTGTCGGGGGTGTCTGTCATTAAGCCATTAATGGGAGTGGACCCACTGCTGGAAGAAAATCTCGAGAGCCATTTTACTATGAAATTCCCCAATGTAAGCTTCTAATTTCAATATTTTGATTAGTTTGAGATCCATGTTTTATTAGATTTTGAGAAACAATGCAATTATCTTCCAACATCAGAGTTCTGAAAACATTCAGGTTCATGTATTAGCAGATGTTTGCTTACTTGATCTTACCTTAAACTTGTACATCATGTAATGGGACTTTCCAGTAGTCCTTTGTAAATGCAGTTTGTAGAGTGAAACATATTATAAGACATTTCAAATTTAATTCATAATCATCTCAGAAAAGTAAAAATTACTTTTCTATCTCTATAAGACAAATTTGTGAAAGTTCAAAAACTTTTCTCTATGCAGTTGACAAATGCCATTTAATTGCTTTCAGTTTAAAGTTGAATATTGACAATGTGTTCAAATATACCACAGTTGGAAAATTGTGGTTTGAGACGTGAAAGTATGAGAATTATAGCACTTGATCAACATGAAAGTAAACTGACCGATAGCCTAGAACTAAACTGGAGAAAAATTCAGTCTTGTGCTTGTTACTGGATATGGTGTTATTTTCCCTGTTTAAATACTAGCCTGCTTATATACACAAAATAATTATTTGAAAAACAAACATGATTTAAACATGCTTGAACTCTGATTGGGATCATTAATGGTTCAGTGATTATCAAAGGTTGAGCATTTTGAAATATCTTCATATTTTTTTTTTAATGCAAACTATTTGTCATGTGATATTTGTTTTGAAGATGGTTTTTGTACCTTTGGTATGCTTTGTTACTAGTAATGAATTTCAACAGCATTAAGTTATTCCCTTCAAACCAAATAATCATCACAGAAGCTACATAATGTAGCTGTAAACAGTAAACTAAAACGAAGGGGGAAAAAATGACATGTAAAGCATTCTTTTCAATTGATGACTGCAGTCATCTAATTTGTAACTGTACAGATCTGCAGAGCATGTTTAGATATTGTAGCTAAATGCTATAAGTCAAAGCATTGAAAGAAATTAAGATGTCATTAGGCAGGTCTCAGTAGTACAAATGTGTAAATCTATTGTGCAATTATATAGTGGAGGAATTATGTCAAGTACGTGTCTGAAAAATTCATAACATCCTTTGTGTGTTTTGTCTTTAAACTGCTTTTACTTTCACATACACGCACGTCCACACACACACGCATGCATGTGCACGCGCACACACACACACACACACACACACACACACACACACACAACTGCCCTAAGTGAAGAAATTTTGAATATTATATAAATATTAAAGTATTGAGAAATTCACTGTAAATGGATACCGGCCCTCTTCTGAGAGAAAAAATCTGGGGTTGAATTCAGGCCATGAATAATCACACAATAGATATACACATAAATTGTGACCATATTGTGCTACACTATGCACAGGCCAATGTGCCTCATGTGAATTGCGCTTCACATAAACCTTTCACATGAATCTCACATGATCAGCAATTCACATGAAATTTTTTTGTGTGAATTCACATTTGATGCTCTTTTCACGTGAAATTTATGTTTAACATTTTCCTGTGAAATTCATGTGAGGCACATTTGCTTGTGTAGGAAATTGCGATGATAGTGAATCATTTAAAATTGTCTCTGAAATTGTCTAGTAGAATACACTTATCAACACTTCGCGAAAGTTACGTCCCTTGTCCGCCATCTCCAGGATAAAAATCGTATTTTCCTACGACTTGGCTTTTGTAATTTTCCTATCTGTACCTTTGACATCTGTTATTTTTCCATCAATTGCAGTCAACTACAATAATGCCCCAGACTGGGGCAACCCATTAACTTAGTATGAAAATTTGGTAATTGGCAAAAATTCAAAGTAATAACATCTTACATATGGTAAGGTAAAGAAGGAAAACTTGGTTTTTTCACCGATTGACCTTTGGCTGACCCCGCAAAGGGATGTATAACTCGCAGTGAAGTGTTGATACGTGTATTGCACATGTATAAAAAACAGAGAAAAAACTACTATTAGCTACTATGCTGCTGTAAATTTTATGTACCATATGTGACCTTTTTGTACATTGCATTGCTATATTATTGTACAAATCTTGAACACCCCCCCCCCTCTCTCTCTCTTTATATATATATATATATACATGCACACTTAGCTTTTGTGCTGACATACATTGTAGGTCTGTTATCTTTTTCTTGGCAGTTTGAACTCCTGTTTTGCGTGCCAGATGATCAGGATCCTGCCATTAATCTTGTTCAAAGGCTGCAGGAAAAATACCCTAATGTAGATACTCGACTCTTTATTGGTAAGTTCTGATGGGAATTATATATTGCTTATAGCATGATAATAGACTTAACCGTGAAATTGGATGTATTTCAGATGTACATGTATCTACATGTATTTATGTATTTCATATATATATATTTTAAGTTAATGATAAGAAGTTAATAGTGTAAGTATTTACAATATAGTAATCACTGTGTTCGTCCATCTGTCAGCACTTCCTATGGCACGTGATAATTTTTAAAAGTTTCCTCTGGAACTGTGACATTTTATGCTGACAATGTACTTTTTATGAAGAGCAAACACGCTCATAAAGTATGTCAACGTGAAGCATCACAATTCATACCCTCATGCATTTTCAAAAAATGTAATTTATTTCTGAAAAGAATTTATTTCTTTGGAAGATATATTGTTAACTGATCTTGTGTGCATGTACATTACAATGTAACTTACTGTTCATAGTACATATAATTACATCCAGTATATGCAACACTTATTTAATATATCTATATATCAAATCTCCAAGTTTAAAGATTTTCTAATGATGAATTCGAATTACTGGTACTTTGTGTATCTTGAAGCAGTTGTAATTTTATGCTCTGTGAAATATGGTATAAAGGTTAGCAATGGCGTATTCGTCAGGCACAAGTCTACTTATGTCTGAAAAGTCATTTATTCTAAATTACTAACCATGATGTCAGTGACCAACAAGAGAATGACTGCTCAGGTGAGCTGTTTACTTGTAAGGATTGTCAATATTTTCCATGGATTCATAACTACCACTCCAATTCTTTTCAAATTTGGTATGAAGCATCTTTGGGACAAGGGGGACATAAATTGTAAATTTCAGAACTCCTGCACCCCTGGGACCCTAGGGGCGGAGCAAAAACTTCTCAAAATTAACCAATTTTCAAAAATCTTCTTTTCTAGAACCGCACATGTGTAAGAAAAACTAAATGCATAGTGATGTAGAGCAGGAAGGTCTCTACCAAAATTGTAAATTTCATGATCCCCAGGGTAGGGTTCTGACCCCAGGGTAAGACCAAACTTAGTATGTAATGTTTATGTGTAAAATACTTAAATAACATCTTCTTTAGTGCTGATTGATACTAAATTGAAACTAAATAGATATTTAGAAAGGGCAGGTAGTCCTTTACCAAAATTGTAAATTTGATGATCCTAGGGGTAGGGGTTTTGGTATCGGGGTGGGGCCAGAATGGTAAATTATTGTGTCCGAACAATAGATATTTTTAACTTCTTCTTGATAACTACCTTACCAATTCTTTTCAAATTTGATATGAAGCATCTTTGGAAGAAAGGGGACATAATTTGTAAATTTCAGGATTCCTGCACCCCTGGAGCCTTAGGAGCAGGGCAAAAACTGCCCAAAATTTACCAATTTTCAAAAGTCTTCTTCTCTAGAACCATGCACACATGTTTAAGAAAAACTAAATGCATAGTGATGTAGAGCAGGAAGGCCTCTACCAAAAATGTCAATTTTAGGATCCCTGGGGTAGGGTCAGACAAACTTGGTATATTTATATATAGTGTTTATGTGCAAGTTTGCTGATACAGTATAAAATCTAAATGCATACTTATTGTTTTCATAATACAAGGTGGAAAAGAAGGCATTATAAATCCTATGGTTTTTAACATGGCTCCTGCATACGAAAATGCAAAATATCCCAACATCTGGATTAGCACAAGTCGTATCAAAGGTAAGAGTAATGATATTCTTGATCTATAATTTGCATATATTCACAAGTATATTGCATTTGTGAAGAAGTAATGACTATTTGGGTTTAATTGAAATCTTTCAAAATACAATACATAGATATCTGCAGTCATGTTTTTGGTCCTCTTAGATTTTGCTACACGTGTAGAGCTAGTTAGTTCAGTGCTGCTGCACTTAGACCATGAGTTTAAGTCCCCCAAGGGTTTTCATTTTTCCTGGTGAGTGTGACTATTGACTGAAACTTGTGACATTTCACTATATGGGGTAATTATTTATGTCTCCCCTCTTTCAGGGGGAGACATATTGTTTTTGTACTTTCCGTCCGTCCATCCGTCTGTCTGTCACAAAATCTTGCGAACGCTTCTCATCCTATATGGCTTATCTGATAGATTTGAAACTTTGTACAATATGCTTCATTGCCATTTGTAGATGTGCATATTAGTGCGACAGGAGGATCCAATTATTTTCGTAAAAGTTATAGTGGATCTAAGAGGGATGGAGGAGTAAAATAGCTTGCGAACGCTTTTCCCCCTGTATGGCTTATCTGATAGACTTGAAATTTTGTACAATACTTAAATGCCATTTGCAAATGTGCATATTGTAGGGACAGGAGGATCCAATTGTTTTCCTTAAAGTTATAGTGGATCTAAGGGTGGAGGGTGTAAAATAATTTGTTGTTTTGGGTTTTTTTTCTCTAATTTCTGCAGCTATTGAATTGAAAATTTATACTTGACATATCAATGGATTACAGAACAAGTTTGCAGGCTTTGTGGCCAGGCTATTTTTGGAAGAGTTATGGATCTTTAACCTAGCAAATAATAAATGGCATAAAGTGGTGTCCTTGGTCCTCTTGCTATGCTTGTAGCAACACAATGATAGGTGCTGAAACATTTTTTGAATATATGATAAAAAAAATACAATGAAACTCCTCAATCACACAAACACACATCGAAAATCAGTCCTCCCATGAAATCGACCAATTTCGAAAGTATGGGCAAAAGTCCATGTATTCCGTACACAGAAATTCTCATTCAGTAATACATGTTCGGGGAATTTATTAGGGTCTGCAGGGGTCTGAAATAAGGCTCCATTCCCAATGCTAAAAACTGGTATTTTCCCCAATTTTTGCTTTTAAATTCCCAAACGATGAAAACAAATCAAAGCAGGGTACCCTTAATGTTCATAAATCATGAAAGCGGCCCACAGATTACAATTTGTGCTTCGAAATTGTTTAGTAAACCTATTTTTTTGGCCTCTGCTGATCTGCTTATTTAAATGAGGTAAGATTTGACCAAAATATAAGTCAGAAGGAGTCCAATTATTCCTGATATATGATGCAATGGTTTGGTTTTCTCCCTACTTCTTTTATCCAGAGAACATTTTTCCTAATTTCATGCAAATGTCACTATTTTTGCCAAATGGAAAGGCCCAGGCCCTTGAAACCAAGACCTTTAAAAAAAAACCTGCATGTACTGGCCAACCTTGAAACTTTGTACAGTTGTTATGGACACATTGAAGATGTGCATATGTTTTTTGACAGTGATCAGACATTTTTTCCAAAAAAATATGTGTAGTTGAACCTTGTCATTTTAAAAGCATTTCTTGAATAGAATTCGTCACTTTTTGGCAGTTTTCAAAACTCTTCTCTACAACTGCACATGTGTAAGAAAAACTAATTGCATAGTGATGAAGAGCAGGAAGGCTTCTACTACCATGTAGGCATCTACTTAAGTTAAAAAATGTCATAATATACTCTAAGAAAGTAAATCTTCACTGTGTTCTAGGTCAGGGCCTATGTCAAACTCTGAGTTACCACCATTTAGCTAGGGCAACACATGATGAACTGTAACTGTTTATTTATATTCACAAAAGTACCATGCATTCTATTTTCAAATCAATGCAATTTCTTATTTATATACTGTAGATAAAGATAAATGAATGTAATCTTCTTTTCACAGCATCATCAGAAATAATCCTAGATCTTGCATGTAAACTGAATAAACCTAATGTAGGTATAGTTCATCAAATGCCATTTGTAACTGACCAGAAAGGATTTGCAGCTAGTTTAGAAAAGGTAAGTAGAAAGACAAATATAGGGTTAGAGAATATACAAAATAGAAATCTCTCCCTCCTGATATCAAAACAGTGAATTTATGTATGTGTGTTTGCTATAATCTCATTATTCTCTTCATATTGTTAAAAAGGTTATTGGTCTGTATCTGTCATGTGTTAACAATTGAACATTAAATTTATAACATCTTGATAACTACCTTCCATTTCTGTTCAAATATGGTATGAGGCATCTTTGGGACAAGGAGGACATAAATTGTAAATTTCAGAACTCCTGCACCCCAAAGGCCTTAGGGGCGGGGCATAAACTGAAAATAATGATCTATAAAAAAATTCTTCTTCGCTACAATCACACATGTATTGAAAGAAAAATTAATTGCATAGTCATGTAGAGTAGGAAGGCCTCTACCAACACTGTAAATTTCATGATCCATAGGGTAGAAGTTCTAATTGATACTGAATTGAAACTAAATGGATATCTAGAATGAGCAAGTAGCTCTTTACCAAAATTGTAAACATTTTAATTTTAACTTCTTCTTGATAACTACCATTCCAATTCTTTTCAAATTTGGTATGCAGGATCTTTAGGACAAGAGGGATATAAATTGTAATTTTCAGGACTCCTACACCCCCGGGGCCTTAGGGGCTGTGCAAAAGCTGCCATATATTTGTACTTATTACAACACCCCCCACCCCCACCCACCCCAATATTTATCAGCCTATTTTTTTTTTTTGTATGAAGTGTCCATAGTGTCCTTATTTGATTAATCCACCTTGAACCAAAATGTTCATTTCATCTATTAAAAGAATACATACATGTATAAACAGCGCTTTAATTACAACTGTTAGAAATTAATTTGAAATGCAAATCACAAACTTCACCTGCTGCAATATGAATTGTTTAAAGCAATACGAGCTGTAACTGACAGTATTTTTTCACCTATCCATTTATACACTAAATAATACCTATTGGAATAACTAATATAATCCCCAAGATCTGAAGAAAAATTCAGCAAAATAAACAAGGGAATATTGTTTGTGAGTATAAATCGCCATTGCATTGTTCACAAGGACATGGGAATGATGATTGCCAAATATAATCGTGTTGCTGAGGCCGAGGTCATATACAGAGATGGAAAGTGATGTGGGTATAACTACACGTCGTTTGTTTTAAAATATTACATCGTTTTATGAATGACAAAAAGTACTATTTTTAAAAGTGTAAGAAAGTAATAATTACGCAAATGTGCCACTAAAATGAAATTTTGGTAGTGAATTTTCTATAAAATTGACATGTTAAATTGTTTACAAATCTGACACGTGCTCAGTGCCTGTCCTTCACTTTTTTCCAAACTGGTGACCAACGAGGTCAATGCACATCGGAGATTACGAGCAGGAATTACTGACAAGATGACAATGATTCATGAATCGACATTTTCTGCTGATTTGACGAGTTTATCTCTTCAGATTAACTCTGATTCTATGAAGTTATATACATGTATATTCAATCACAAATATGTTAAATATTTGTTCTTTTATTTTTCAATTTATTTGCCATCAGTTACAGCTTGTATTGCTTTAAGTTGAATTGAAATTTCTTCTTCTCTGGCTAATCTATTCATGGAGACTTGAGCATGATGAAGACATTTGAATGATTGGTTTTACAGATATATTTTGGTTGTGCCTTATCCCGATGTTACATAGCCCTGAACCAGTTAAATCAAGCTTGTTGTACAGGAATGTCTTACATGTTCAAGAAGTCAGTTATGGATGATGTCAATGGATTGATTTATTATGGGAAATACCTAGCAGAAGATTTCTTCCTAACACAAGCAATTCATGAAAAGTAAGACTTTGTTTTTAGGGTTCTGCCGGCTGGTGCCCTACAGTAATCGCTGTCTGTCCGTCCATCTATTCGTCCAATAGTACTTTCTATGGCATGTGATAACTTTCCTTTGGAGTATTTTTATAAATTTTATACATAACACTTGAATTTGGCAGAGGAAGACCCCTTCTGATTTTCAGATTCATCATATGGTGCCCTTTGTGACTTGTCCAAAAGCAAAGCAAAACGGACTTTAAACTCCAAAAGCAAAACAAACTTTTGTAAGAAAGAATGAATATCCTTTCTTTAGATTAGAAAACTAGTAGACTTTCTGACATAAAATGTTATATTGTAGGGGATACAGGCTTGTTTTATCAGCATTTCCTGCTCAACAGAATGTAGCAGCTCCAACCGTAAGAGCATTCAAAGATCGCATGGTCAGGTCAGTATTCAAACATTGCGCTGTCTCAGTACGTATAAATATGTAATATATATCAAATTAGGCTAGCTGGACTCCTTAATGGCAATTCATTGCTGGTGTTGAAATGATACCAAATAAAATGTATATCTAAAACAAAGAAATCCCATGTTGCTTACACGTCAAGTGTTAAGTCTGTTTTGACCTGAAACTCCTCATAACCATAATGAAGAAAAGGATCAAACTCTGACCTATACATAAATCACTATACCCATTTGCATCAAATACCTAAAAAATAATCATACTACAACTCGCTGTGCAGAAAGTAATGTTTTAACTTTATGCATTCCAAAATTTAAGTTACATGATCTTAAAAATGCAGAAATATACGTCATCATTTTCATGATTTCACATGTTTATTTTAATTCACTTGTCTAGACATTTACCAGTCCAGGTCACCTGATGGATTTTCCCCTATGACAGCAGTGAAATTCAGATTAAGTGGGATACATTTGCATCTGTTGTACGGAATTTCACATCAAACCTATGCTACTTGCTTACTCATATTTCAATAATTAAGTTCTCTATGTATGCTATATCTGGGTCCTTTATTCTGCAACAACATCAACTGCTAACGAAACCCATTTTGACAATACCAAAGTTCACAAGAGAGACAGAATCTGATTGGATACATATAGTTTAAGTAATAGTTATGCAACACACCCAAACTGTTGATTAGTTTTTTGAAACTTAAAGGGTGCTGAATGATAGACCAATGAATTTCACAGTTTAGTTCTACAGTGTCTGCATTATACAGTGAATACCTAAAGGTTATTGGAGGTTTATTATAATGGCTACACAAATATCCACCACAGATACTTTTGGGGTTATGTTTTGTACTGTTCTTTTTCTCTTCAGAGAATGAATATTATCATAGACTCTCTGTATTTTACCAAATTACTATCATGATAAACTATACTGTTTTTAAAATACATTGATATACGTACATAAATCATATTGAAGATAATTGCAAACATGCATGTATTATTATATTTTAAGGACACAATTGTCGTTTAGGTAAATGAAGTAAAATTTTCTTGTTTTCAATTTTGAAACTGTTGTCTGTCATCTGTCCGTCTGTCTGTCTGTAAACATTTCACATTTTCAACTTCTTCAGAACCATTGTACCAATTTCAAACCATACTTGGCCAAACGCATCCTTGGGTGAAGGGCTTTCAAGTTTGTTTAAATGAAGGGCCATGCTTCCTTCAAAGGGGAGATAATCACAAAAATGCAAAAAATAGGGTGAGGTAATTTAAAACTCTTCTTTTCAAGAACCATTGGACCAGGAAAGTTAAATTTATCTGGTAAAATATATAGGTAAAATCTTTGAAAATCTCAAGAACCACTGGGCTAGGAAAGTACAAGTTTACTTGAAAGCTTCCTGACATAGTGCAGATAAAAGTTTGTTAAAAGCATGGCCCCCTGGTGTAGGATGGGACCACAATAGGGGATCAAAGTTTTACATACAAATATATAGGGAAAATCTTTGAAAATCTTCTTCTCAAGAACCAGGGGGCCAGAAAAGTTTACATTTACATGAAACTTCCTGACATAGTGCAGATTCAAGTTTGTTAAAATTATAGCTCCTGGTGGTAGGTTGGAGCCACAATAGTTATTAAAGTTTTACATGCAAATATAAAGGGAAAAACTTTAAATAAGGGCCAAGGTGACTCAGGTGAGCGATGTGGCCCATGGGCCTCTTATTATACCCACCGAACGAAGTTCTGGGGGGTATATAGGAATCTGTCTGTCTGTCTGTGCAGATTCGTGTCCGGGCCATAACTTCTTTGTTCTTTGACTTAGGCATACCATATTTGGCACACAGGTAGATCACCATGAGACGATGTGTCAAGTACCTTCATGACCTCTATATGACCTTGACCCTTGACCTCAAGGTCAAAATTAAAGGTTTTTTACAATGGATTCGTGTCCGGGCCATAACTTCTTTGTTCTTTGACATAGGCATACCATATTTGACACATGAGTGTATCACCATGAGACGATGTGTCATGTACCTTCATGACCTCCATATGACCTTGACCCTTGACATCAAGGTCAAAAGTAAAGGTTTTTTACAATGGATTCGTGTCCGGGCCATAACTTCTTTGTTCTTTGACATAGGCATACCATATTTGACACATGAATGTATCACCATGAGACGATGTGTCATGTACCTTCATGACCTCCATGTGACCATGACCTCAAGGTCAAAATTAAAGGTTTTATAATGGATTCGTGTCCGGGCCATAACTTCTTTGTTCTTTGACATAGGCATACCATATTTGACACATGAGTGTATCACCATGAGACGATGTGTCATGTACCTTCATGACCTCCATATGACCTTGACATCAAGGTCAAAATTAAAGGTTTCATAATGGATTCGTGTCCGGGCCATAACTTCTTTGTTCTTTGACATAGGCATACCATATTTGACACATGAGTGTATCACCATGAGACGATGTGTCATGTACCTTCATGACCTCCATATGACCGTGACCTCAAGGTCAAAAGTAAAGGTTTTTACAATGGATTCGTGTCCGGGCCATAACTTCTTTGTTCTTTGACATAGGCATACCATATTTGACACATGAGTGTATCACCATGAGACGATGTGCCAAGTACCTTCATGACCTCTATATGACCTTGATCCTTGACCTCAAGGTCAAAATTAAAGGTTTTTTTTTTACAATGGATTCGTGTCCAGGCCATAACTTCTTTGTTCTTTGACATAGGCATACCATATTTGACACATGAGTGTATCACCATGAGGCAATGTGTCATGTACATTCATGACCTCTTTATGACCTTGACCTTTGATTTCAAGGTCAAAATTATAGGTTTATGCCATGGATTTGTGTTCGGACTATATCTTCCATTTTCTTCTACAAATGCATACCATATTTTTACACTCAGGAAAGAGGTAATTTATACCTATTAACAACACCCTTTGGGAGATTGGGGTAAGCGGGGGGTATTCTTAGTGAGCATTGCTCACAGTACATCTTGTTAACAGTCGCTCTTCTTTTATCTAAGTGTAATCGATGTCAGAGGACAGGAACTTATATGGGGGATTTTACCCCTCCCCCTAACTGTTTGAATTTAGATTTTAATCCAACATCGATCTCGCCCTTAGTTAAAGGACTTTGCTAGGTTCATTATTCAAAACTTACCAGTAAGACTGTGTTAAGTTCTTTCTTTGTTATATTTTCAGGTGGATCAGGCTTCGTATTAATATGATGCCATTTGTGAGCGGTGTTCTGGAACCTCTCCATGATGTCCTGGTTCTCTCATTACATTCATCCTGGGCATTTTATCACTTTTTTGGCATTAATCCATATTATTTCTTCACATGCCATGTAATACTGATCTGTATGTTGGATTACATCCATCTACGAAATATACAGGTACGGATTTTCTCATTTTCAATGTGTTATTTAAGAGAAGCGAACCTTTCATATGTGTGCACATACTGTAGAAGTGGAAAGTCTGAGGAGGAGGAAACTCGGATGAAGTTGATGAATATATATTCAATTTGAAGTTTTCTCATGGGATACCTGTTAAAACACGACTAGTGTTGAAGTTCCATGATACAGTAGTGCATTTCAATCATGATGAGGATCATGGGTGTAAAATTCTTTAGTATTCCTTTGTAAATAGATGCATTTAATTGATATAAGTACCAAGTAGGTTTATGGGTTGATCTTTTATCCTATTAGACGCAAGTACTACCAAGCCAGTTTGATTGGCAGGTCACGTACATGCAGCCTCCGGCAATTTTACCATATTTATGCATAGATTTAAAACAAACAGTACCTTTACATTTAAACAATTCAATTATTTTGAAAGGGACAATTTAAATTGAGAAGACAGTTCTTGCAAGCCAACTCGTTCACTTTTTCTGCAAATATACAACAGACGTGCATAACTTCAAAGAAATTTTGGGGTGGGTTATTAGAGGTATCTTTCCTTGAACTATTCAAGACTAAATACATTTACAAACAAAACAAATCATCTGATAAAATAATTGTTTATAGATAACAAAGAATGCATGCAAATGAGCTGATATATATTTCTATTTATCATATACTTGGCAATGATTATGCCGATTCAGCAAACATGATACAAATGACATCACAATTAATAGCCGGAAATTTTTCATGGGGTGACACTTGTCAGTTTTTCCTCTGTAAATTCAGGGAAGAAGTCCCCAGCCATATTTTCTGCAAATGTACAATATTTTAAGCTTCCACAGACATCTATTTATGTTCCTTAGTTAATATGACTTGCCAAGTAGCCTTTGCTTGTTACTTGATAAAGGCAGTGAAAACAGGACAGTGATGTGAATTAAAAAAATGTCATTCATTTTGAAAATTACGAAGTTATATAACAGAATAACTAGTGATCAGGGTCAGAATGAGTCGAAAACAAAAATACAAGAACATATGTATCGCATAGGTATGATTATGCAATCTGACCCCCTACAACACATAATGAAATATCGAAATAGAGCTGCCTGCAATCAAATAAGGTGGGTTTTACAAATAAAACAGGCCACAATCCAATTGCATACAGGTAAACTTCAATTGTCTCAGATGTTCATATTAAAGGTTGTTTATATATTTACTTAGGCTTTTGGTATGTGTATTCTTTGTGTCATATCCTTTTGATTTATATCAAAGTGAGCCAAGTACCCCTCAAAAAATGTCTAATTAGGGAACCACAGTTTTTATGCTCCCTGACAAATTTTGGGGGAGCATTTAGTCACAGTCATGTTGTCCATCTGAGCTCAGATCTCCTACACCTTTCATCAGAAATTGATATTATTGATCACAAGTGTTTCTTGACACAAGGCCCTGTGGACCAAAGTATCTCAAGGTCATTTTTGTAAGGTCAAGGTCACTCAGATCATATAAAAGTTCAACAGTTTTCCCATCTTCTGAACCTTTCATCAGAAATTGATCATAATTTATCACAAATATTCCTTGGGACAGGGGACTTTTGGACTAAGGTCATTTTGGAAAGGTCAAAGTCAATCAGGACATATTCTTTATATGAGGAGAAAGTCCCTTATTTCAACAGTTTTAGAACAGGTATTGATCATATATTGCACAAATATATAGACCTAATAGACCGACAAAAATCACTCAGTCATTTTGTAAAGGTCAACGTCATTCAACATATACCTTATATATATATATATATATATATATATATATATATATATATATATATATATACATGTATATATATAAAACTTCGTTTCAACAGTATTTCAGCAGTGCAAGGCCATCATTATGCAAGTCATTTGTCATATGAAGTTGTTCATTGCATGGTTAGATGCAGTTTGGGGAGCATCTATCAGTTTTACTGATATTCTTATTTTACTTGTAATAATTTATTTGAAACATAAACTATGATCAAAGTAGAAAATGGTGTGTTTTATTCTAATTCAACTGTTATATATAATTATATATTTATCATATGACTGAACAATTCTGAGCTTTCTTATATTGGCTGAGATCCAACAAAAATTATTTTAAAATGTCAGTGATCTTAATTCACCTGCACGTGCCTTTTGATTTTACCAACATTTGATTTACTAACATTGGACCAAAATTAAACTGGGAATTTCCAAATTTATTTATTATCAGTGTTTGATCACTCAATGAAAGCACACGTTTCTACTGATTTTTGACTAGGTCTTGCATTTTATTGTAAAGAAAGGGTCACTCCTATCACAGACAGGAGTGACAATGTTTGAATTATAGTAACATTGAATCCCAGTATAAAGATAACTGATTAAGTATTGTTTGGTAAGTTCTAGTAGCTTCGATGTTTAAATTATTTAGTCATATAATAAATAAATACTCATGTCTCTAATCACTCTCATTCTCAATTACGAAATGGTTGACCAGGTGTCATTTGGTAGATTCTGGTCTATAGTTTTCATATTTTGAATTATTCAATCATATGATAAAACAATTACTGAATGTTCATTGACATTTTCTCTCTCAATGTGATGTTGTCTGCCTGAGAAGTGTAACATTAACTGAACTTTTAGTGAATATTGTACTTCTCAGTTATAGCTAAAGCATTTTATTGACCTCGAAAAGTGAATGCATATTTTTAAAATCTTTGTATTTGTAAAGTATTTCCTTTAAATTTATTCCGTATGTTTCTTTTGAACTTGTATGTCTTTTCACAGGGTGGACCATTGCTGTTTTCAAAATTCCAGTTCATTTATGCATGGGTAATCCGCGAACTTTTATCCACATGGACCTTTTTAGAGGCATATGTGAAACCCAGAACTATATCATGGGGTGCACGTACTTATCAAGTCAAGCTCGGAGGACATACCACTCTAATGAGAGACGATATGAAAAAGTGTAAATCTTAGCTGTTTGTGCCTTTGTTGACTGCCCTATCACTAACTTGTGTAAATCTTATGCATGTACATGTAGAGAAAGTGAAGAGACATGTTCTTGATGTCGGTAGATGAGTGACATATCATTTAGAATCATTCATTGACATATATCACTGTGTAGATTGTGAGCCTTGGCATAGAATATTATCACATCAACCTCGTCCCACTTGTCAACTCAGTTCATCAGCAGATTCAGAACCAATACTGCAGCAAACGGATCTGGTTAACCCATTCATCAGCAACATCTTGTTATAAACTCCATTTGTTATTTATTTTTTCTGTTCATTGATCTTACATGCAGATTTTCAAATATACATAATATGTATATTTGAGATGGATATTGAATAGAAACAAAAGTATTTAATTTCTTATTTCAGCATTATTTGATGGTAGCTAGCTTACTTATTTCTTATTAAAGATGATCTGTTTAGAATTTTTGTTTTATAAGAATGATATTTATTGAAAGGTTTTTTTTATACGAATGTTGCATATTCATTACCATATACTTGATATTTTTAGAGCTAGTTACATGACTGAAATACATCTATTACACTGCAGTGTACGATACCCTATTAGTATTAGATAATTAGTACCTTGCATTTCATCTACTTAATATATTCAGTATTTCAAAATCTTTTTGCCATCATTACCTTGTAAATCATTAAATGTACTTCATTTTGGTAGGCAGATTCAATAGCATGTTTCAAACTTTTTTGTGCAAGATTATAGATAGACAAAATTATGGTTTCCCTGATATATGAATATCATTTTCTATATTGTTGAAAATTTATTGACAAGAATTTTGATTGTCTAATCTATCATTGCATACTGTAATCTAATATTGCATACCATTTCTACAAAGAATGTGCTACATGTACTTTCATGTTATTCAGAATTCTATGTTTGTTGGGTATTTCCTTCCTGTGTCTTTACTCGTACATGTAGCTTTATATAAACTTTATTCTTGTCAGGACATACATGGAATTTATATAATTATACATTATCCTGTTGAAAATATTTTCATATTCAAATTTTTGTTGTTGTTGCATTTTATGGATTTAAAATTTTTGGTGGTTTGCAGACAGATCTATTTTTACTTGTACATTAAATCAAGTTACTCATTTGAATTTGATGATGTACATGTAAATTAATTATTTATGTTCCCCAGATAAAATTTGGGAACATATTGTTTTTACTCGGTTTCTTCTGATTATCCTTATTTGTCTTTGTCACTTTTTTTGTCTGGGATGGTTCTCAAAAACTACACGTTCAGGCATTAAGATGAAACCATTTTAGGATGATAGTACATGTACATTGTATATCATTTGTAGATGTGCAGGACGAATGTCGTTTTGTCTGAACAAGCATTTGATTTTTGGTATACATGTACTAACTTTGGAATCAGTCGAACTTTTTGGTTTTACCATGAAGTTGTTTGAAATCTATGCTACATGTATTATCTTGAGACTGTAAACTTATTAATTGGCATATGGTCAAAATCACCAACATACACATGCATGCATATGTGTTTTGTTTTAATTGGATTTAGATTTTTAAAAAGCATAGATGACACATGTCAAATATCTATGGATTGGTATACATGTACTAAGAAATGCATGTTGCTGCATCATATGTTGAAGGTGTCATCTTTTGAAGGACCATCACCTTTTTGTTTTTCTTCACAATCGTTTGAACTTTGTGTTGTAGACGTGTTGTGGTACTCCTTACCGTCTGCTGTGGTCAAAATTTACTTGCGATCACGTGCATGCACACATGCTTAATTCTGATTGGATGGTTTTTGATTTATCATACTTTTCTAATAATTGAAGGAAACAGTATGGAATTTATGCTGTAGGTACATGATAGGAATGCCTTTTGAGACATATTCATATGCACATTCATTAAATAGTTTTCATTCAATTTTGGGGAACTAAAATGGCCATAACCTATTGATAAAAACACTCATTTCACTACAGGTTTTTGATATCAATTGCTTGATGAATGGTGTAAACAAAAATTGTTAAATCAATTTGCATGTGAGTGAATGTGTGTGCATTGTAAAAAATTTTAGCATTTAAAATCAAGTATTAATAGATCTATAGCATTTTTAGATTTCAATGAAATTTTTTGAATTAAAGATATATACTTGGACTCTCTACTGAGTAGTGTAGTCATAATCACTTACACACACATGCAAGCACAAGCATTCAGTTTTCAGTGGCTAATAAAAACCTGTAACATACTGTCTTATGAATGAGAAAAATAGAATGATATTGACATAGGTATACTATATACTACAAAAATGTAAGATGGTTAGGTGTATGCAGTTGCACCTCCTATTTAGACTCGCTCTTATTTCCTCACTTTTCATTGAAATCTCTTGAAATTCATGTTGAATTTATATTTTAAGACTTAATTGTAACATATTGCTAGGATCAATTTTTTTTTTTACAAGCAGGTGCATGCACGTGCACTGAATTTTGATTGGATGATACCTTTACTTCTATTACAAATTGTTTCTTAATAAAATGATATAAGTATATATTGAAACGCTTCACTTAGTGGCGTTGTTAAAATCAAAGGTATCGTGTATGCATATGCTTAATTTTTGATTGGTTAATACAATGTAGGTCAAACTTATTTAACTTTCTTGGTTTTTCAATAAATTGCTTTGAAAATTATGCTGTATATACTGAGACACTTGACGGATTGGTGTAGGGAAAGTTACTGACCTCCTAGGAAGTGCATGCTCATTGGATCGATTTTGATAGGATAATGCCTTAATTTGTATAGCTCTTCAATAGATGAAGGAAATAAGGTGAAAATTTCACTGTATATAATGTGAATTGAACGATTCAATGGAACTTACTAAAACAAATGGCACCACTTTTAAATGGGGGAATATTTGGGAAACATCAATAACGATCGATCCCCATTACAATAAGCATTCCTTGTTGTGTACTTGGTATCAAGCATATTAATTGTACAAGTTGTGGTAGTAATTGCGTAAAAAATAGATATTGCTCACACCAAAGAATCTCTGCATCTTGTAGATAAGTATGTTAATATATGGAGTATATAAAGGCATTTGTACATATCATACACTGAAGTACATGGTGAAGGTTAGCCCAGCTGACATTTATAGGTGTTTAAAAGAAAGTGCATAAAGCCAAAAGTGTATAAAGAAATTTTCTATGCATCTTTTTTGTACTGCATTATGATTTCAACCTTTGAGAAATCCAGGATATACTGGTGTAGATCAGTTTGTAGCTAGCTTTGCATAATATTTCATATAATCATACAGAGGAATGTAACTCAGTATAGTATTCACATTGTGCCAAGGATTATAACACAGTAATCCTCACGTTACATTGAGGAATATAACACTCAAAATTCTTTGATATAGATATGACGATCTGTTTCTTTTACTGGTTTTAGTGTGATATAGCATTTAGAGCCATCATTTATTAGATGTCCATGTAGAAGTTGCATTAGTGCATTTGTCATAAGCAGTATGATTTAATGGTATAAGATATATTGGTGATATATTTTAGTTGCAGGAGGGATGTAATTATTTGATATTGAGAAATTTTATTTTAAACATGCATGAAAGTTCAAGACATATTCCAATATTTTTTTTATCTATTACAAGCCTTACAAATGGATGTTTGTAAAATTTACAACGTACAGTGAGAGTGAGGAGACATATAGTTACATGTATAAGTATCAATAAAGTTGTATGTTCATATATACCACATATCAGTTCAATGATAATAGTAAAAATTGTTTTTGATTTTCTTACATTTTGTAGGACAGTGAAGTTGTTTTCTTAAGAAGAAGAAAAAAGCATCTTTATAAATGTATTTCATCACAAAAATATATTTTACTGAAAAAAATTTCTCTGGAACAGCAAAAACATGACATGTATAATAAATGTGGTACAGCAATCCCATCTGTATCAGAATGAAATCAGTTTATAACTATTGATGCCACTGATGAATGAGTGGCATTAACTTGCAGACGGACATTAAAAATGTTTGAAATTTTGACCACCATTATCGATGATATTATGTTGTACCCTTTGAACCATTAGATAAAAGTTGTCTGTACACGTATTTTACATGTTATTGATTAAACATACATGTATTCTGTTATCAAAATATGGAAAAAGACGTTTCGAGGACCACTGTTTTTGGAAGTCTCCTCCAAAAGAAAGTGTTTAATCATTGTCGTATCTATCAAGTGAATACCATAACAAATCCTGCACTGAGCCTCTTATTGATGTCTTTATATTGTTAGCCGAGTTGCAACGAAGTTGAACTAGGCTATATTGGTTTGGTGATGTGGGCGGGCGGTTGGGTGTCAACAATTGGTTTCCGGATGATAACTCGAAAAGTTTACAATCTAATCAAATGAAACTTTGATATATTGTTGGGTACCAGGTAAGGAAGACCCCTATTGATTTTGGAGAAAAATGATCAAAGGTCAAGGTCACAGTGACCGAAAATAGAATGAAAATTTCAGGAAAATTTGGTTTCCGGATGAAAACTCCGAAAGTTTAAATCCAAATCAAATGAAACTTTGATATATTGTTGGGTAACAGGTAAAGAAGACCCCTATTGATTTTGGAGAACAAAGGTCAAGGTCACAGTGACCGAATATAAAATGAAAATTTCAGAAATATTTGGTTTCTGGATGATAACTCAGAAAGTTTAAATCCGAATCAAATGATACTTAAAGATATTGTTATGTACCAGGTAAGGAAGACCCCTATTGATTTTGGAGAAAATGGGTCAAAGGTCAAGGTTACAGTGACCGAAAATAGATTTAAAATTCCAGAAGGATTTTGGTTTCCGGAGGATAACTTGAAATTTTTTAATTTGAATCAAATGAAACTTGGATATATTGTTGGATACCAGCAAAGCAAGGCCCCTATTTGGAGAACAAAGGTCAAGGTAACAGTGACCGAATATAGATTGAAAACTTCAGACAAATATGGTTTCTGGACATGAGTAACTCGAAAAGTTTAAAACTGAAATTAGTTCTTCACAATTATAAATATACCACGTCATTCCTGGCTTTACAATGTATCCCATGCAACTCGGCTCATGCACCCCTGGGTGCATATACTGATTTTTATGGGTCAGAATTACTCTTGATTATTGCTTACTTATGCCTGTGGTACATAGGCCACCAACAACACTCCTCCATCTGGTTCTGTTTTGTGCTAGTCTGACCAGGTCTTAACACCTATATCCCTCAGACTCCATTTCTGCATGGACATTTTGTCTCCAGGTGTTTCTTGGCCTTCCTAATTTCCTTTTTCCCTGAGGGTTCCACTGTAACGCTTTCCTGGTGATAGAGTTAGCTGGCTTTCGTAAAGTGTGGCCTATCTAGCTCCATTTCCGTTTTTTTTTTTAGCTCCGACTCTATGGGCTGCTGTTTGGTCTTCTCCCATAGATCCACGTTGGTTATCTTTTCAGGCCATCTAATCTTCATTATTTGTCTAAGACATTTGTTGATAAAGACTTGTAGCTTGTTAATGAGGTGTTTGATGGTTTTCCAAATCTCGCATCCGTACAGTAGGATCGTCTTGACATTGGAGTTGAATAACCTGATTTTGGTGTTCAAAGTAATATTGCCTGCTCTCCAGATAGTTATCATCATTCTGAAGGCTGTTCTTGCTTTTCCTATTCGGCTTTTGATGTCTTGTTCCGAGCCTCCCTGACCGTCCATGATACTGCCAAGATATGTGAAGGAGTCGACTTCTTCCAGAGGAGTTGATTTTACTTTGAGACCGGCCTGGCTGTTTGTATTTGCCTTGACTACTTTGGTCTTTCTGGTACTGATGATAAGGCCAGTCTCAGCTGCTCGTTCTTCTAACCGGGATAGTTTGTCTTCCATCTGTTGGTGGTTATGAGACAGAAGGGCCATGTCATCAGCAAAATCTAAGTTGTCAAGTTGTGACATTAGTGTCCACTGGATGCCATTTCTTTTGCTGTTAGTAGTTTGTCTCATTATCCAGTCTACCGCTGAGAGGAACAGGAAAGGTGACAGCAAGCATCCCTGACGTACCCCTGTCATGATGTCAAAGGGGTCTGTGAGCTGACCTTCATACAATATTCTGCTCTTCATATCTGTATATGTGTTCTTGATGATGGTGATGAACTTTTCAGGTATTCCATAGTGTCTCATGAGTTTCCAAAGTACATTTCTATCAAGGCTGTCGAAGGCTTTCTGGAAGTCTACAAACACTATATATAATGCCGAGTTAAATTCAAGTGATTGCTCGATAATTATACGCAGTGTGGCTATTTGATCCGCACACGATCTATTTTGACGGAATCCTGCCTGGTTGTCTCGCAGTATTTGGTCAACAGCTTTCTTCATTCTTTCCAACATGATTCTAAATAACACCTTTCCCGGTACTGACAGAAGCATTATTCCCCTGTAGTTATCACAAATGGTGAAATCACCATTCTTTGGTAGTTTTACTAGGTGTCCTTCTTTCCATTCCTGTGGTACATCTTCTTCCCAGATAAGCATTTGTGTTGATGTTTCGATATCAGCTTTTAATACTTTTGTAGGAATGTTATCGGGACGCGGAGACTTGTGGTTCTTTAAGGTGTTAATGGCTTTGCTGATTTCTGTTTTTGATGGTCTGTTACAGTTGATTGGTAGTAGAGCTATTGCAGGTTGTATATCTGCATCTAGTGTTGGTGGTTGTTGGTTCAACACTTCTTTGAAATGTTCAACCCATCTCTTCATTTGCTCTTCTTTTGTTTTTAGCTCACCTGAACCGAAGGTTCAAGTGAGCTTTTCTGATCGCTTTTTGTCCGTCGTCTGTCTGTTAAACTTTTCACATTTTCGACTTCTTCTCCAGAACCACTGGGCCAATTTCAACCAAACATGGCCAAAAGCATCCTTGGGTGAAGGCTTTCAAGTTTGTTCAAATGAAGGGCCATGTCCTTTTCAAAGGGGAGATAATCACAAAAATGCAAAAATAGGGTGGGGTCATTTAAAAATCTTCTTCTCAAGAACCACTGGGCCAGAAGAGCTGAAAGCTTCCTGACATATTGCAGATTCAAGCTTGTTCAAATCATGGCCCCCGGTGGTAGGATGGGGCCACAAGGGGGGATCAAAGTTTTACATACAAATATATAGGGGAAAACTTTAAAAATCTTCTTCTCAAGAACCACTAAGCCAGAAAAGCTGAGATTTACATGAAAGCTTCCTGACATAATGCAGATTCAAGTTTGTTCAAATCATGGGCCCCTGGGGTTGGATGGGGCCACAATAGGGGATCAAAGTTTTACATACAAATATAGGAAAAATCTTTTAAAATCTTCTTCTCAAGAACCACTGAGCCAGAAAAGCTGATTTTTACATGAAAACTTTCTGACATAGTGCAGATTCAAGTTTGTTCAAATCATGCCCCCCGGGGATAAGATGGGGCCACAAGGGGGGGATCAAAGTTTTACACACAAATATATAGGGAAAAACTTTAAAAATCTTCTCAAGAACCGCTAAACCAGAAAAGCTGAGATTTACTTGAAAGCTTCCTGACATAATGCAGATTCAAGTTTGTTCAAATCATGGGCTCCGGGGGTTGGATGGGGCCACAATAGGGGATCGAAGTTTTACATACAGATATATAGGAAAAATCTTCTCAAGAACCACTGAGTCAGAAAAGCTGATTTTTACATGAAAACTTTCTGACATAGTGCAGATTCAAGTTTGTTCAAATCATGGCCCCCGGGGGTAGGATGGGGCCACAAGGGGGGATCAAAGTTTTACATACAAATATAGGAAAAAGCTTTAAAAATCTTCTTCTCAAGAACAATTGGGCCAAAGAAGTTGACATTTACATGAAAGCTTTCTGACATAGTGTAGATTCAAGTTTGCAAAGGGTAGTTTGGGCCATAATAGGGACTAAGGTTTTACATGCAAATATATATGGAAAGTCTTCAGATATGGGCCAAGGTGACTCAGGTGAGCGATGTGGCCCATGGGCCTCTTGTTAAGGTGTTCCCATATTTGTCCTTAACTGGTCTACTGCTCTTTTTGAACTTGTTTGTCAGCATCCTGATGTTATCGTACAGGGCTTTGATGTTCTTCTGCCTGGCTGCTCTCTCTGCCTCTGATGTCATTTTGGAGATAAATTTTCTCTTGTCCCTCCTAGCTCTATTTTTTACTTCTTTATCTGCCTTTGAGTACTGCTGTTGTGCTCTTTGCTTTGATGCTCTTGTCTTGCTGTTGTTAAGACTTTCTTTCAGATGTTTCCGCTGATCAATTTTTATGAGCGTGTCAGGCGATATCCATTCTTGGTGTTTTCTGTTTCGAATCCCAACCACTGCATCACATGATGTTGTTAGAACTTGTTTCACCTCTTTCCAATACTCCTCAGTTGACATTTGATCTTGGTCCAGGTTTTTCAAAGTGCTGAACCGATTTCGTACTTCAATTTTGAATTCTTCCTGTTTGTCTTTGTTTTTCAGTTTTTTAACATCATATCGTTTTGTAGTTTGTCTTATGTTTTGATGTTTCTTAAGTTTCAATTTGATGTTGGCAACAAGTAAATGATGGTCCGACGATACGTCTGCACCTCTTTTAACTCTTACATATTGCAGGCTTCTCCTGAACTTCCTGGAGATACATACATGTATATGATCTATTTGATTTTCTGTTCTCATGTCCGGTGAGACCCATGTAGCAAGATGGCAATGCTTGTGTGGAAATATGGTTCCCCCAATGACAAGGTTGTATGTAGCACAAAAAACTTGCAAACAGTTATCCATTCTCATTCATAGAGCCTATGCCTTATGTTCCCATTACTTCTTCAAAGCCGGTGTCATCTCTTCCTACTTTAGCATTTATATCTCCCATGATGATCGTAATGTCTTTTGTGCTCAATTTTCTAATAGTTTCTTAAAGTAATTGATAGATTTCTTCTTTTGTTTCATCGTCTGCATCATTTGTTGGAGCATAACATTGAATAATGTTGAGGGATATGCGCTTGTTGGTGGTCTTAAATTTTGCTGTTATAATTCTTGGGTTCACTGGTTCCCATCCTATAAGCGTTTTATGTGTTTCCTTAGATATCATAATAGCTACCCTTTCTGAATGAATTGCTTGTTCCTCCACATATCCTGAGTATAGGACAGTCTCTCCTGATGTTAAGCGTAATTGTTCTGTATCTTTCCATCTTGCTTCAGCTATTCCCAATATTTCGACTCCATATCTTTTCATCTCCCTAGCAATAGTTCTAGATTTGTCGGTTATGTTAATTGATCGCACATTCCAAGTGGCGATCTTGGTGACAGATTTAGGACTAAAAGGCTTCCGCCCGATGGTTTCCTATCGGCTTTCGCCACCTGACATCATACTCCTTCCATTTGAAGGGCCTTTTCTTCCTACCTCTGATGTTTTTGTGTTGTTGTGTGTTTCTGTAATCATTTATTTACCCTTGAACGGGTGATTGGCCCATCCAAAGGCTCCAGTACTTTGTGAAGACTTCTGGATGCGGTATCCCCCATATGGGCCACTGGCCGGTGGAGTTTTATACTCTCATACGCCCTTTGCCGTTGTCACATTGATTATACAGCAGCAGAGTTTACTAACAAAGGCAATCAAACAATGATATTTATTAACAATTCGTAATTGAAAGAAAATTGTAACAATAACAAAATACTAACTTACAGTAGTTGACATTCAATCTGATCAGAATATACACACACAAAAATAGTAATTCCCAAATCCCAGTTCCCTATATAATGAAAATCCAAAATGCATGGAAAGCGTCTAATTAGAGTTTTTTTAATCAGTGTTTTCCAGTGTATTTATAATAAGACTGAATTTTCTAGTACAATCTTGAAAGACATTGATGCAACCATTACGTCATCTTTCTACTTAAGAAAGTAAACATGCTCCAGAACAATCTAGGTCACAGGTGAGTGCAAGCAGTACACAACACCCCCCCCCCCCCTGAAAAAGTTTGAATGACAATGAGAACTTAAATATACAATGTACATCAATCAAAGCAAAAAGAAAATAACAAAACATTCCTGACACTCTTGATAAGGCATCTGCTATAACATTGTCTTCACTTTTGATATGTTAGATATCAATATCACACTCTTGTAATAATAAACTCCATCTTGTGGGTCTTGGATTCTTGTTTGACATTTTATGCAAAAAAGTTCGAGGGATGTGATCCATAAAAACAAGAATTGGATGTACAGTAACATTTAAATAAACATCAAAATGTTGCAAAGCTAACAACAAAGCAAGACACTCTTTTTCAATGGTTGAATAATTCTGCTGACATTTTGTAAGTTTCTTTGAAAAATAAGAAACAACTCTATCTACATTGTCACTTTGTTCTTGAAACAAAGCAGCACCGATTCCTACATCACTAGCATCTACAGTAACCATAAACTGCTTAGAAAAATCAGGAGCTGCAAGAACTGGACTACTCATGAGAACAGATTGAATTTTACAAAATGATTTGTCGCAGTCCTTCGTCCATACAAATTTAGTCCTTTTTGCAATAAGTTGGTAAGTGGATTAACTGTTGAAGAAAAATTTGGACAACATTTTCTGTAAAAGCCTGTCATGCCCAAAATTCTCATTATCTCTTTCTTGTTTGTAGGAATTGGGAACTTTGTAATAGTCTCCGCTTTATCCATAATAGGTGTAGCATAACCCTGACTTACTTTATGACCTAAATCCTCAACAGTGGCATGACAAAAGTCACTCTTTGCAAGGTTCACTGTTAAATTTGCTTTTGTCAGAATGTCGTATGATTTAGAGATGTTCTTCCCATGTGTCGCTGTAGATGATAGTATCATCCATGTAGGTCATGAAGAAGGGGATGAATCATCCGCTGAAAGGTTGCTGGAGCATTTTTCATCCCAAACGGCATCACTTTGTATTGCAAGAGGCCATCGGGAGTCACAAATGCAGAGATTTCTTTGGCTCTTTCAGCCAATGGCTCTTGCCAGTAACCCTCCAACAGGTCAAATTTACTGACGAATTTGGCATTTTGTCAATGCAGACGTCATATAATTCTAGGAATCGGGGTAAGGGTATGTTTTCGTGACGTAATTCACTTTTCGAAGTCAGTACATAATCGGTAAGTACCATTAGGTTTCGGTACTAGAATGCAATATTTTTTGTGAGCTTCAGTCACTTTTACTTGGGATGCTGCTTGATGGGCAAAGCGTCACCAACTATAACATCATGACAAGCAGCATTGGTTTTTTTTTTTTAGAAACATCCTAAAATATTGTAGGATAATTAGCCATAACACGTTGAATTTGCTCTTTCTGGTGAATTTTCGAATGTCCAAGTTTGGTACCCAGATTGGCAAGAATTTCGGAGTTCTTTAAACGGACATTCTGGTTGAAGTCTGTTTCACAAGTTTCTACTCCAATTTCATTCTCAGTACAATTTTGTAATGTCTGAACATTGGCTAAAGTGGAAACTGATTTTACAGAATTTCGCTCACATTTATCAAAATACTCTTTCAACATTTCAATATGATAAACTCATTTTTCTTTACGCCGGCGATTGTCCATCGTCGGAAACCCACCGTTTCCGACGATGGCCAGTGTCTTAACTACATAGTTCACATCACTAAACTTACTTTCAATCTCATAAGGACCATAATACCTGGCCTTCAAAGGATGACCAGGAAAAGGCAAAAAAAAAAAAAAAAAAAAAAAAAAAAACCCCCAAAAAACCCAATAACCTTATCACCTGGTTTAAAAACTGTTCCTAGCATCTTTGTCATACCAAACTTTAATTTTGGCTAGAGGACTCTTGAGGTTTCCTTGTGCTGATTTACAAGTATTATGAAGTCTCTCTTTGAAATTATATACATAGTCTAAAAGATTGAGAGCACCAGTTTCAGATAGCCATTTTTCTTTATGTAATTTCAAAGGACCTCTAACTGTATGGCCAAACACTAATTCAAAGGGACTGAATCCCAGAAACTCTTGAACTACTTCTCTTGCAGCAAATAAAACAAGGTGAACCCCTTCATCCCAATCTTTAAAAAAAAAAGAGGGTGTTGCTGCTGTTGCACAGAAGCTGTAATATTCCCTAATCGGAGCTTTGTGTCTGGTATTTGAACACCAGTGACGTAGAACTTACCTTCATTCCTTTGCCATTTACATACCTGTGGGATTCCCCAGCATTAAGGGCAATTCTAAAATATTTTATGTGTCCGTACATAGTCTAAATATAATTTTTGAAATCGCGAACATTTTAATTTTTCTGAGTATTACACACAATGTATAGGGTTACGAGTGTATTAAATATTCTATAATACTACAGTCTAAAAGCTCTTATACTCGTATGCATTATTTTCTACAACCATCTGTACACAATACTGACCACAAAACAAGATATGGGAAGTTTAATACGCATTAATAACGTTCAACAAAATTCTAAGTACATGCACCTGAAAACATTGGTTACCATAGCAATTTTCTACTGGAATACATATTGTCTTATCCATTCAAATTGTTTAACAGTTATTTACCTTGTTTGACTTTTTTCTTTCAAAGCTTTAAAACCTAAGAATTTTCGTTAACAGCCTTGCACAGGTATCACATGCTGTGTTCGGCGTGTTCGTAGCGACTCCCATTCACAAACTAAACAGTGCCTAGGTTGGGATTTTATTTCAAACTCAGAACATTGTAAGTGTGTTTCAATTAAGAACAAAATCTAGATGGAACATGGAATATTGAGGGAAAAAATTCTTGTGTCCGTAAAAAAGATTATTTCTTTACACTTTAAATTCTACGACCTTATCCACTGAACCAAGCAGTGGAACTTATGTAGCAATGGACAGGTGAAGTTGAAAATAGTATCGGTGAAATCGTTTTGATTTTTTAAAATTTACCCCCCAAAAATGCTCTCGTGAAACAAAATATCAAAGCGACAGTTTTTTAGTGGAAAACTCGAAGAACATGTTCATGCTAAATTTATTTTATTTCACGGAGGCAGTTTTTCCTGAAATTCTGAGATACTCCTCTATTTTAACGCTAAAAATCATATAAATCGCTTATTGCTTCATTTAAACTCACATTATTTTGACTAATTCTTGTTAATACACGTCTTTTAAACTTATTTTCAAAAATGTTTGAATCAAGACATACATGTACGTTCCAATTAATTTAATCATATTTTTGAATATCTTTATTTTATCGACATCTCACGCAACACCTTTAGGGAAATTAACTTGAGACGTGCGACACCTTCTTTTTAATAGCTTTTTAAAACATCAATAAACATACAAAACAACTTTCATTCTTGCATCACACACGATTTAATTGTTGTTATTTCAAAATGCCACTCATGTTATTATTGGGAAGAATAATAACATGAGTAGCATTTTGAAATAACAACTAAAATCATTTGAAAAATTAAGTTATTCAAAAAGACATCTCCATTTTGACCACCTTTTCATAAAGACATTTGTATTGAAAAGACTATTTTTCATGTGAATAGTATAATTGTAAATATGCTAAGATATAAATAAACGTGAAAGGTAAACCTTCCCTAGAGAACGGAAATATACATCTCTTGACCAACATAGTAAAATTTATAAGATTAATAATATTGTCATGTTCAGTCAAATAGCCCAAATATTATTGTTTGTGAATCAAATTGCACACGATATCAAAAAACAAAATCCATGGGCCACATGGTGCACCTGAACAACAATTCTAGATCCATGACAAGAGTTTTGTTCTCAGAAATTTTTTGTGAGCAAATACAGTGAGGTTTTTCATCAAATGTCAAGGAAGAAGACACACATCGCTCATCTGATCAACATTTGATTTTCAGATCTTATCTTATATAATAATACACTGTAATTAAATCAAAGCGTCAGACGGGCGACCCCTCGTTGATTGCTACAGAATCGCGTCTAATTAATACAAGTCATCGTCGTACAATCCCCTTAGCATAAAAACACAATATGTTGTTATATGAAAAACAATTGTTATATGAAAAACAATATAGACACTGAATGTAAATATTGCGATATCGCTAATGAATACATTTTATGAAACTCAAAGACATATTGCATATAACAATGGTGAAAAAGATTTGTTTGACACCTACTGGAACCGCTGGAATCAATTATTTCATTGAGTGTTTTTTTTTTTTTTTTGGTTTAAAAAATAAATAAATTTCAATATATATGTACCTTTAATATATTAGATAATGACTGAATGCATCTCTCTCTCTCTCAGAAAAGAATATATACATATACCTTTGATAGCTTCTTATAAACATTTTGTATAAGTTTCTTTGCAGTATATATATATATATACTGTATGTATGTTTAAAAAAAAATATTTAAAAAAACCAAACAAAATAACACAGTTCCCTTGTCAAATGTTTAATGAAAACACGAAGAAAACTGTTTGCAGTATAATTCCATATCTCGAGGAACTATATATTCTTTAAAATGATAATCAACGAATGAACTATTATATTTTTAAAGAAACATTATGATACAATAATTATGATATTTACAAGTCTGAATAGTAAATCATTTTCAACTTTTCTCCAAGAAATTTCATTAAGAATTGCATTGGGATGCTTACTCCTTCTAGGCACCTGATCCCACCTCTGGTGTGTCCAGGAGTCCGTGTTTGCCCAACTATCTGTTTTGTATTATTTATAGGAGTTAAGAGATTGATCACTGTTCGTTATCTTCACCTTTCATTGGGTATATTAAGGAGGGTCACATAAAATGTCTGTCACTATATTTTAAAAATCATGCGTGGTGTATAAAAAGGAAATTGTGTTCTATTGTTTTTCATACAGCAACCTATTGTGTTTTTGATGCAAAGGGAATTGTACGAAAGCCTACTAGTATCACATAAAATAAAAGACACACCTGCACCATATCTCGTAATTAGGAGATAATTATATCTCGTAATTACGAGAAAAGATCTCATATTTACAAGAAAAGATTTCGTAATTACGAGATAATTATCTCGAAACTACGAGATAATTATCTCGTAAATACGAGAAAATATATTAATATTTGTTACATGATATATTTCTATATATGAACTCTTCTCTCCTCATTCCGTCATGGTGTTTTGGATCTGTTTGAAATATAAGAAATAATTTTCCAATCAAAGTATGCCAAGTAGACTATTAGAATAGTTAGAAAGTTTATTCATGCATTTGAAATACATGTACAAAGAAAAGAAAAAAAAATGACTTGTTATTGCAGGCTTAGAACTAACATAAATTAATTAAATTCTACAAGTTTTACGATAATATAAGCCAATAATAAAGTTAAACTGTCATAATGCTTAGTGTAACTATGTATAAAAGTTCGAGATTCTTGTAATTCCACCGTTAAGTACACACTATGGTGGTACATTTGTCGTTTGGAACATATCATCCTCGGCGACGATATGCACGTACCCTCACGGTACATATTGTCCGTTGGTACACATACTACATATATGTGCCCACACAGAGACAAGGCTTATTTTTTGCATCACGGTACATACTGTCGTCGGAGACAATAGATATACCGTTGTTGGAATATATTGTCGCCGGCCGCGATAGGTGAAAGGAGGTAAGGTATCTCTGTAGTGGAGCTGTGGTTAGAAGTTGAATTGTTTAACGCGAATAAATATTTAGAATTCTTGAGCGATTCCAATACTATTTTTGACACGGCGGTCGCCTTTTTTGTCAATCTCATTAAATGATTACGTTTGACTTGTGTCATTTTATATATTGATAAATTTCAATTTAACATATATATGTTTAATATGAAAATATCATTATTTTAAATCTCGTGGGGATCCGGGTTAGAATAGGTCCTCAGTACCCCTTGCTTGTCGTAAGAGGCGACTAAATGGGGCGGTCCTTCGGATGAGACCGCAAAAACTGAGGTCCCATGTCACAGCAGATGTGCCACGATAAAGATCTCTCCCTGCTCAAAGGCCGTAAGCGCCGAGCATAGGCCTAGATTTTGCAGCCCTTCACCGGCAATGGTGACGTCTCTATATGAGTGAAATATTCTCGAGATGGACCTTAAACAATATTCAATCAATCATTATTTTTAACAAATTACGATTTAGTGTTTTAAGTGTATGTATCTTTTGTTTTTACTTTCTTAGTAGCATGCATGTATAGGATTAGTACCATCTCTCTCTGTCTGTCCGTCTATCTGTCTGTCTCTGTCTTTCTCACGCGTACTCAATATCTTTTTAAAAAAGTACCCAGTGCGAAATGTTTTGATCATTAAAGATATATGATGGCATTAATCAATAATAAAAAATAATGATATTACATACATTTGTGTATGTAGTCTGGATTTATAAAAAAGAAAATTCCAAACTTATTTCAATAAGTCTCATTCCTACTCGAGATATATGGATCAGTACCTGATGCTTCATGTACATTTGATAATGGTGAGGATCTATGTCGGTGCATGCTATAGAAGGAGTCATAGAACAACTCCATCTACATACATTTGTATATACAGGTTTCACACCTCCAGTTTACAATCCTTTACATTGGAGATCAAAACTCCGTAATAAAACAAGAATAAATACCTGTTGATCTGACAGTTTTTGGTTTTTGAAAACACAAAAATAGACGTAGAAATAACCCGGCTCTATTAATATTAGTGTTCATTTATTGCATAACCCGATGAAAGAAACAAAACCCATAAGCTATGTGTGTAAACATATGTATTTTATGTTTCTAAATGTGTGTTCCCGGAACCAAAATTATGGCCAGAACTAAATTTATAAATTTATTCTTATTATTATTTATAAATTTAAATTATAACCCGGAACGAAAATTATAGGTATTTAGCGTTCCCGTGGGAACGCTAAAATATCCGTAACAAAATCACGTGACACTGGACGACAATATGTACCGTCACACACGCTTTGAATAAGATCATTTCGATTTTCTAACCAAGCAACATAGAGGGGATTAGTGACTTGTTGATTATCTTTTTATTTCCAACAATTGGGCATGAAAATATTATCCAAAAATGGCAAAATAACATTTCGATAAAAAAGAGATAGAGAGATGCATACAGTCATTATCTAATATATCAAATGTACATGTATATTGAAAACAAAAAGTAAAAAAAAAAAAAACCACTCAATGAAATAATCCGACTTAACTCACTATGAGTTAAGTCCTGTTATTGAAATGAACAGAACAAGTATTTGTTGAAAATCCAAACCCTCCCTCCACTCTCCCTTTCTTCTAAGCATATATGCATCCATCCTTGCTGCGTTTTTGCTGTCTCTCTTTGTGTATTTTCAGATCCATTTTGTCAACGTGACTCGACTCTTCGCCTTCACGATGCGTCATGGCTCTACGAATTTACGAGACTCTCCACCTTCACGATGCGTCATGGCTCTACGAATTTACGAGTTGTCAGTGGTCAATAATAGACAATCGCCGAATTTTGCTAAGCCTACCACAGATTTTGTTTCAGTCCAGGTCCGTGGCCAATAATTGGGCTTATTGACATTGAATGATTGATTGATATATTGATTGATTGACACATTGGTGGATTGAAATATTGATTGATTGAAAATATTGATTGATTGACACATTGGTGGATTGAAATATTGATTGATTGATTGAAAATATTGAATGAATTATTGATTGATTGACACATTGGTAGATTGAAATATTGATTGATTGAAAATATTGAGTGAATTATTGATTGATTGACTCAAACATGCATGGACTATTGATGCTACAACATTACTATCCAAAAGTCGTTGTAGATCATGCATTTCATTACAGAGTGTGTATGATATACATACTGATGGTTTGTATTGATATGAACATTGCCGTTGAATTGGAAATATGTTTTTATTAAGTAAAGCCATGACAAAGACTGCCAATACGTGTTATCGTTCTGTTCTATTGAAATAATTGATTCCAGCGGTTCCAGCAGGTGTCAAACATATCTTTTTCACCATTTTCATATGCAATATGTTTCTGAGTTTCATAAAATGTATTCATTAGCGATATCGCAGCATTTACACTCAGTGTCTTCCCTTTACATCTCATAGTGTAGATATAATATTTCAGCCAAAGAACAAGGTTATTTTGTATAATTTTCTTTTCATCCAAAAATTTAAAAATAAAATTATTCTTTGTTATTGATATTTGAAGATTGGTTTTATGTTCAAAACAACCTTCACATTCTCTTAAGAAATGCTGAACACTATCATACTCCCAAAAACAAATGTTGTATTATTTCTTCTATCTGGTAGAATGTACAAGTCTTATTATCTCTAATTTTAATTTTGAGTAAGTATCATGTATGAATATGAAACTATTAATAGGTAATCTGAAAATTATTTTCCATTCTGTGTCGTTTATTTCAAATATCTTATTCCACTTTCTTTTACCAGTAGGTTCTGTGCAGTTGTGATTGAGAAGAGGATAGAATTGTCTTGATTTTTACATCGTAGAAGAGTATATATATTCGATATAATCAAAGGGTTTGGTAATTTAGTTAAATTTTTTTTTATCAAATTTGAGTTTTTTTCATCCATGCATGCCTTAATAGCATTCATAACACTAATATATTCTTAAAAGAAAATAATTTTCACTTTTGAATAAATGTTACAGAAAGATTCATTAGGAACAAACCCTCAAAAATGTTTTTAATGTTTGCATCAATTTCATAGTTCATCTTTACCAAGCATGCACATACAACATTCTCTCTAATATATATACAATTAGCAGTAAATGTCGGTCTTGGCATGGAGCTGTCCGGGGAGACGGATGGTTAATATACTATTTCCTGTTTACGTGGAAATTTGCTCAACAACCATGATAGTCAATCCCGTAAGTAGTGGAAGTTGTGAATTTTAAAGTTGTAAATTGAAAAACACTAGATTCATGCATTCTCTTTTATCTATATAATATCCATACATTATGTTGAAAACAAAAACATAGCTCGCGGATTTTACAGACATTTTTGTTTTCACTCGAAAACCTCACCTGAAATTTTGATAGCCGTATCTTGACAATGTATATACTACTGTGTGAAATTTGATTTTATTGAACAGCACAGTTTGTTTTCAGTAATCACATCAACAACTTGGGGTCAATTTGGAGTCAATATAGATAACCTGCTTTGTATTCTGTGTGACGCACTCAGCACCCCTATATCTACTGTAACAGGTACTGATGAGTCACGTGATGCTATTCCAATTCCAGCATTGACACAACACCGGGCATAGAAAATCGACAAACCAATTTGTCGAAAAGTTTCTAACTTACATAAAATTCACACAGTTGACATTCCAAAACAACAAGTCTGGAACTGTCTCAATGAGTACTTTGAACTGTAGATCCACTAGAAATAAATCGCTGTCCATCACCGATTATATACAGTCAAATAAAATTGATCTCATGGTAGTAAAACTGAAACATGGTTAGGATACATCGATGGGTTAGGATCTGATATACAGATAATTCCATTTTGTCTGAGCTTACACCAGATGGATATGATGTCATTCACAAACCAAGACTGAAACGTAGGGGCGGAGGTCTGGCAATTGTTCGGGTGTGACCTGTCGACAGGAGATGTTTACTACTCCTAGGCATCTGCTCCCACCTCTGGTATATTCAGGGGTCCGTGTTTGTCCAACTCTACATGTTGTATTGCTTATGGGAGTTATGAGTTTGACCACTATTTGATCACCTTCCACACGAAACAGATTAGTGTGAGACCTGTGCACAAAGATGCCAAGTTCACACATTTTACACATCTAGTGTTCAGTTGATGTAAAAAAAAAAAAAAAAAAAAAAAACAACAACAAAAAAAACAAAAAAAAAAACAACCCAACCCAACGTTTGTTCGTCTTTGTATCATATATCGCCCACCGCCATCGAGATCGAACAATCTCCGGAATTCAGTTTTCTCTGAAGAATGCACTAAATATCTAGACAGTCTCGTGTTAATGATGAGTTACTAACCACAAGTGATCTCAATTTCCATCTTGAGGATCCCAGTGACAGAGATGCCAGAACATTTACAGAGATTTTAAAGGAACGGGGGTTATTGCAGAATATTTCTAATGCAACACATCTTCATGGACATACTGTAGATGATAGCCTAACTTTGCATGGAGTGCCGTTAGTGACAGATCCTGGTATATGTCAAATCAATGGCAACATTACAGGGGACCATCTTACAATTCATTCTTTGCTGCGTCTCACCAAACCTCCAAGGGAGAGGAAAACCGTGATTTTCCGGAAACTATGTGACTATTTAAAGATTTTCCCTATATATTAGCATGTAAAACTTTTATCCCTATTGTGACCCCAAACTGGGGGCCATGATGTTTTCAAAATTGAATCTGGACTAGGTCAGGAAGTTTTCATGTGAATGTAAACTTTTCTGGCCAAGTGGTTTTTCAGAAGATTTTTAATGATTTTCCCTATATATTTGTATGTAAAAATTGATCCCCTAATGTCGCCTAATCTTACCCCCCGGGGGCATGATTTTAACAAACTTCAATCTGCACTATGTTAGGAAGCTTTCATGTAAATTTCAACTTTCCTGGTCCGGTAGTTTTTGAGAAGATTTTAAAAGATTTTCCCTACATATTTGTATGTCAGGATTGATTGAATATTGTTTTACGTCCCTCTCGAGGATATTTCACATATATGGAGACGTCACCACTGCCGGTGAAGGGCTGCAAAATTTAGGCCTATGCTCGGCCCTTATGGCCATTGAGCAGGGAGGATCTTTATCGTGCCACACCTGCTGTGATACGGGACCTCGGTTTTTGCGGTTTCATCCGAAGGACCGCCACATTTAGTCGCCTCTTACGACAAACAAGGGGGTACTGAGGATGTATTCTAACCCGGATCTAGCTTTCATGTAAATTTCCACTTTCATGACCCAGTAGTTTTTGAGAAGAAGATTTTCAAAGATTTTCCCCTATATATTTGTATGCAAAACTTTGACCCCTCTTGTGGCCCCATCCTACCCCCAGGGGCCATGATTTTAACAAACTTGAATCTGCAATATGTCAAAAAGCTTTCGTGTAAATATCAGTGTAATGTACTGATATGTTTGTCGTACGACTTATCTAATAATGGAAACTAAAGTTATGTTTCCTGCATCTCTGTAGTTTACCGCCATGTCTAACTGTCTGGAATAAATTCTCTTTAACACGACTGACGGTGTCTGTACGTTTAAAGTGTAACTTGAACATTACATGGTGTCAGAATTAAGGAACTCAGAATGACAGCTCTTCCGTTCGATCAACCTAGATTCGACTGGCAAGCCGGAGACTTGTACCAGGAATTTTGCCGGTTCAGGCAACACGTGGGCTTCATCTTTAAAGGGCCACTCGCTAAATCCGATGCCAAGCATAAGGCAGGATGGATTGCTATGTGGATTGGACAAGAAGGTAGGAAAGTTTACAAAACCTTTGTGTTTGAAAATGATGATGAGGACAATCCAGAGAAAATCTGGAGAAATTAGAAAGTTACGTTCGTCCCAAGAAAAACAAGCAAATGGCAAGATTCAGACTCCATTAAAGAACACAAAAGGAATCAGAAACTTATGATAACTTCGTCAAGGATCTTAAGATCTTAGCTATGGACTGTGACTACGCGGAAAACGATGATGTTTTGATTGACTTAATCATTAGTGGCGTCAGACATAAGAAAGTGCAAGAGAGGCTGTTAGAACAAGGCCAGGACATCACACTTAAGAGAGCCATAGAAATTGGACAACAGTTTGAACTGTCACAGACACAAGTCAAATTCATGAGAGGAGAAAAAGTGCTAAAAATAGACACTCGTTCACACAAGAAGCAACCTACAAAGAACAATGTGTCGCGCAACAAAAGTGCAAAAACTGGCAAACCAAAAAGCTCTAAACAAAATGACAATCCCAACTGTTCAAGTTGTGGTCTGGAACATGAATATGGAAAGTGCCCAGCACAAGGAACCACTTACAGTTATTGCAAACAACGAAATCACTGGAAGAAAGTGTGTCGTCGGAGACTGAAACATGTTAAAGTCAGCACAGTACAAGGAGACCCAGAGTCAGAGGGAGAAGAACCACTTACCATTAGTATGTGTACTTCTGTCAGATCTGCTCAGGATGACAAATGGGATGTTCACCTTGGTATCAAGGATCAGCAAGTCTGCTGCAGGATAGACACTGGAGCCCGGACTAACATACTCACATCAGCTCAAATTAGAAACTTGGGAGGATGCAAACTAGAGAATTCGAACAAGGTCTGAAGTCATTCACCAACTACATGATCAAACCAATAGGATCAGTATCTCTACCCGTTGTCCACTGTGATCGCAGAATCAACGTTCACTTTGAAGTGGTTGACTTGGACCAAGAGAATATCATCAGTGGCGATACTGCAGTTGCAGGATTGATATACAAAGTCGACTCAGATTCACAAACTCAAGTATCAGCTGTGACTGAAACTACAGAAAGTGCACAAAGTGAACTTTCTAGAGACTATCCAGAACTCGTAAAAACTTGAGGAACATTACCTGAAGAATACCATCTCAGCATTGATGAATCTGTACCAGCAGTTATTCATCCAGTAAGGAAACTCCCAGCAGCAATTAAGCCCAGGGCAGTTGAAAAGCTAAGAGAGATGGAAAGTAATGGTTACATTACCAAAGTGGACAGGCCAACAGAGTGGGTCAGCTCGATGGTAGTCAGTGTGAGGGGAGAAAAGATACGCATTTGTATAGATCCAAGAGATTTGAACCGTGCTATAAAACATGAGCATCACCCAATGAAGACTATTGAAGATGTCGTATTAGACATACCTAAAGCCAAGATATTTTCGGTATTAGATGCCAAATCAGGATTTTTGCATATCCAGCTTGATGAGAAGTCCTCGTATTTAACAACATTTAACACGCCTATAGGAAGATATTGGTGGCTTCGTCTCCCCTTCGGCATAAAATCAGCACCAGAAATCTATCAAAAGATCATGGACAACATGATATCCGGAATCAAAGGTGCATCTGCCATCATAGATGACATTCTCATAGCAGGAGAGACACTAGAGGAACATGATGCCATACTCAGAAAAGTAGTGGAACGAGCAACCAGCTACAATTTAAAACTGAACTTTGAAAAATGTAAAATCCGCAAATCCAGTGTGCCATATATGGGCCATATAGTGTCGGACCAGGGACTCAAACCAGACCCTGACAAAATCAAGGCTATACTTAACATGCCAGCACCACATGACAAGGAAGGTGTCCGCAGATTCCTTGGACTAGTCCAGTACTTGTCGAAGTTTCTTCCAAACCTGAGTGATTTGGATGCTTCTCTTAGGATCCTTCTCAAATGGGACGTTGAATTTCAATGGAACCACGAACAGGATAAAAGCTTTCAAAGACTGAAAGAAGTGTGTACCAAGCCGCCAGTATTAGCTCTATTTGATGTCAACAAGCCAGTTGAGATCGAATGTGATTCGAGTAAAGATGGATTAGGAGCTGTTTTGATACAGGAAGGTCGCACAGTAGCTTACGGTTCCAGAGCGCTTACCGAAACAGAAAAGAGATATGCACAAATTGAGAAGGAAATGCAAGCTATTGTATATAGTTGCCAGAAATTTCACAACTACATTTTCGGCAAGGAGGTCACAGTGTACAGTGATCATAAGCCCCTAGAGACCTTGTTTAACAAACCCTTACTGTCAGCTCCTATGAGGATACAAAAGATGATGATAAAACTACAATGGTACGACATCACAGTCAAATACAGGAGGGAACCACAATGTATATTTCAGACACTTTATCAAGGGCTTACCTAGAGGAAAGTGGTAAAGATGAGAGTGAGAAAGCAGATATGATCTGTATGTTATCCATAACACCTGAAAAATACTCAGAAATCCAGAGATTAAAAAGAAGTGAACTTGAAACTCTCATGAGTACCATACAAACAGAATGGCCAGACACAAAGAATGAATGTCCATACGAAGTCAGACAGTACTTTGACTCAAGGGATCAGCTATCCGTCCTTGACAGCATTGTGCACAAAGGCAGTCGAATAGTCATCCCACCCAGTATGCGTAAAGACATGCTTAACCTCTTATACAAGTCTCATCTGGGAATAGTCCAATCAAAGAGCCGTGCCAGGGAAGTCATGTACTGGCCAGCCATGAATGCTGACATAGAACAAGCTGTAAATAATTGCTCGTCATGTGCAGAGTATCAGGAACAGAAAAAAAGAGAACCTCTCATGCTAACACCAACCCCAGGCATGCCATACAGTCGTGTTGGAACTGATTTATTTGAATTTGAGGGCAAGAAAAAACCTTATTCTTGTGGACTATTATTCCAAGTATATTGATGCTGTACAACTTAGATCAGAGACAACAGCAGCGATAATAGAGGCCATAAAAACAGTCTTTGCATGCCATTGGACTTCCAGGAATACTTCGGTCGGACAATGGACCACAGTTCAGTTCAGCTACCTTCAAAAACTTTTGCTCAGAACACGGAATTGAACATGAAAGAAGTAGTCCTCATTTTCAAAGCGCAGATGGTGAGGCTGAGAGAGCAGTACAAACCGTAAAATGCTTATGGATGAAGTGTGAAGACAAGCAGTTCGCACTCTTAGACTATAGGACAACACCGCTGGAAAATATCCAACTGTCACCAGCTCAAATCCTAATGGGACGCAGACCTAAAAACACGTTTCCAGCATCACAAGATCTTCTGAAGCCGATAACACATGATCTCAGAAAAGTAAAGCAACACCTTAACGCACAGAAAGCTAAGCAGAAATTTTACTATGACAGGAGAAGAAATGTCAAGGAGTTGCCAACCCTAGAAAATGGTACAACAGTCAGAATAGAGACACCTGGCTCGAAATCCTTATCTTCAGGAATTGTTGTACAGAAAACAGATAAACCGAGATCTTATTTGGTAAAGAGCAATGGGAGACTTTACCGCAGAAATCGTGTTCATCTTCACAAATCAGGTGAAAACCCACAGGATGAAGAAGACGACTCTATAGAAGACAGCTGTTCCAATGAGTCTACCATAGAAAATGCTGCTACACCTCTCGTCAGCGACAAACCCACCAATCACATTAATGCACTCCAAACCAGATCTGGACGAATCGTAAAACCTCCAGTGAAACTTAATCTGTGAAGTGCTTGTACATAATAATTCTGTTAGTGACTTTTGATATTAGTTGCATGTCTAGTCAGCAGTTCGCACTGTGCTTTGGGGTATAATAATCCCCGTGCAGCTGCCAGAACACAAGTTCTGAGAGATTAGTTAGTGTTATTATTCTCTGTTTATTTCAAGTGTTTAAAACAAACTTCAGACTTTTGCCACCAACTGTTGATAGACTTTCATAAAATCTTACATCTAATATGTGTGTGTTAGATAACAAAAATCTGTCTTTAATTTTAGTGAGGGGGATGTAATGTACTGATATGTTTGTCGTACAACTTATCTAATAATGAAAACTAGAGTTATGTTTCCTGCATCTCTGTAGTTTACCGCCATGTCTAACTGTCTGGAATAAATTCTCTTTAACACGCCTGACGGTGTCTGTACGTTTAAAGTGTAACTTGAACATTGCAATCAGCTTTTCTGGCCCAGTGGTTCTTGAAAAGATTTTTAAATGACCCCACCCTATTTTTGCATTTTTGTGATTATCTCCCCTTTGAAAGGTACATGGCCCTTCATTTGAACAAACTTGAAATACCTTTACTCAAGGATGCATTTTGCCAAGTTTGGTTGAAATTGGCTCAGTGGTTCTAGAGAAGAAGTCGAAAATGTAAAAAGTTTACAGACAGAACGACGGACAACAGGCGATCAGAAAAGCTCACTTGAGCTTTCAGCTCAGGTGAGCTAAAAACGATGTGAACTTTTCAAGTATCATAAACGAAGATACATCCTCTGAAAAGCTTACTATGTGTTATAATGCAGACCTAAAAGGCTGAAGCCACCATCGATATTAATGCTCCTCAAAGGAGATCACTTTATGCCCAAACACCCCATCGAACGATCTTCATTCTTCCAAGAGAGATCATCGGAGGGCTGAACGGATGATGAGACGAAAAAAATTGTCTATTCACAAGGAAGTATTCAAGAAGAAGTGTATACAGGTTGCTGAACTCTTGCTACATTTTAAAACACAGTCCTGTACTAACAATTCAGGAATTAGGCGTTGCCTCGAAACAATTATTCAAACTTACAAACAATCTTAATTCTTCGCGCTGACATTAAATTTGATGTTATTCCTTTGGCAGTGTTTGAGCAAACTTCAATCTGCACTATGTCAGGAAGCTTTCATGTAAATGTAAACTTTACTGGTCCAGTGATTCTTCAGAAGAAGATTTTTAATTATTGTCCCTATACAAACCCTGTATATTTGGATGTAAAACTTTGTTTCCCTATTGTGGCTTCATCCTACTCTCCGGGGCCATGATTTTAATACCCTTGAATCTGCATTATGTTAGGAAGCTTTCATGTAAATCTCGGCTCTTCTGGCCCAGTGATTCTTGAGAAGATTTTTAAATTTTCTCTATTTATTCCCATGTTAAATTTGGTTCCCTATTGTTGTCCCATCCTACCCCTGGGGGTCATGATTTGAAAAAACTAGAATCTGCAAAAAGGTCAAACTTTCAAATATAATTCAACAATAGTATTGATATCATTGTCAAATCAGGTAGCAAGAGACCAATGGGCCACATCGCTCAGCGGAGTCCCCTTGGCCCATATTTAAGGACTCTCTCTATATATTTGCTTGTAAAACTTTAATCTCTATTGTGGCAATAACCCAATCCCAGGGGCCATCTCGTGAATTCTCGGGATATCAACTGGCTTTCGGTGGATCTGTCGTCACCAGTGCTTTAGTGTAAAAAATCTTGGGATGTTTTTCGACAGCACACTTCGCATGGAGTGTCAAATAAGTGCATTGACTAAATCATGTTATTTTCAACTTCGTAATATCGACAGAATTATATCTCTTATAACGTTTCAACTTTTTTTGCGGCGGCGGAGACTATGCGTAGCAATCTTCTTGTAATTGAAAAGTTTGGATGCAATAGTAGAAGAATTGATATGGGTCAGAGTTACCCTTGATAATACATGTACAACAGCAGAATTTACTAACGAAGGCAATTAAACAATTGATAAGATTTATTTACTATTAATAATTGAAAGAAAATTGTAACATTAGCAAAATATTAACGTAAAATATGGTTGTTGAACAATAAATATCAAAATCTGTGTCGAACAGAATCTTTACACACAAAAATAGTAATTCCAAAATCCTAGTTCCCAATTATAAAAAATAATCTAAGAATGCCTAAAGTACTTGTCTAATCAGAGCTTTTCTAATCAGAGTTTTACAGTGTATTTATAATAAGAATGAATTTTCTAGTACAATCTTGAAAGAAAATGATGCAACCATTACGTCATCTTTCTACTAAAGAAAGTACACATGAGCTCTAGAACAATCTAGGTCACATGTGTTAATGAAAAGCAAGTAGTACACAACAAGAAATAAACATGAGGCTTTAGAACAATCTAGGTCACAGGTGTCAAATGAGTGCAAATAGTACACAACAGAATATTTGTAGGAAATACAGTGTGTAAACTTGAAATATGCTGGAATACAAGACTGAACTTTTCTATGACGAAGAAGCTTCCTTATGCTAACGGATTATATTCCGTTGTTAATACATTTAAGTTTAAGGAACTGAATGCATTATCAATCCACAGCCCAAGGTAATTTTTAAAAATAGTCTGTGATGGGCAACATCCTTAATCAGAGAATTCAGTCTGTATTCTGGTGTTAAAAATTCCAAGTACAGACTAGCTTTGGCTTCTTCAAATAACGTTTTCCAATCTACATGTTTCAATGGAACAGAGTAAAGTTTTGTGCAAATATGATGTGGACTTAATTGTCGATTGATTTACATGTACTAAATGTAAATCAAGTATGACATCGTGTATATTTGGTCCTTTATATGAACGATGTCCATGACTGTGTTTGTAAACGTCTTTGTGTAGTTGGAAAAAGTCCTATCACATTCACGTTATTTCCTGATGGACTAGTAAGATTCCCCCCACATTTTATAGCCCTGTGGGGATCCGGGTTAGAATAGGTCCTCAGTACCCCCTTACTAGTGTAAGAGGCAACTAAATGGGGCGGTCCTTCGGATGAGACCGCAAAAACCGAATGTTGCAGCCCTTCACCGGCAATTGTGACGTCTCCATATGAGTGAAAACTTCTCGAGCGTCCCGCTAAACACCGGCAATTGTGACGTCTCCTTGTGAGTGAAAAATTCTCGAGCGTCCCGCTAAACACCGGCAATTGTGACGTCTCCTTGTGAGTGAAAAATTCTCAAGGAGGTACGTTAAACAATATGCTGTGAAATACTCTGGAGTTTCTCCGTAAACTTTGATCTAATTGTTTTAACTGACTATCGTCAAATCACATCGTAGTAGGCGGAGCCAAGACATCCGCACTGTCGTGTGAGTAAAACAGAACTTTACAGTCGGGTTACTTGTAAGTTTCTGATGAACACATGGAAGACAGATTAAAACAGTTGTTCATCTACATATCTAAATTTTATACATTTATTTATTTATCAAGTCAATTCTTACTATGTACATTGAATAAGAAAAGTATGCATGCTAAATGAAAATGGCAGCTATATTTTCAGTAAATCTTCGCGATTTTTGCATTGAAAATGCGCGAAAATTCATATCAAAATTTAGAGCATTAAAATAGAACATAATGTGTTAATTTATAATTTAAGATGGAACTTTAAAAAGCGGGGATTGTAGTTCAAATATCTACATTATTGGCCAAAAGGCAAATTAATATGAGCGATCTATATATCAAGCGTATCAATTGCATCAGTTACAAGTCTCTGCTGCTTGTAATATAAATTACATACAAAATCGAAATACACGTTTAGGGGTATAAATATTGGCAATATATTGGTTGAAACAGAAACGGTAAAATCGTAAAGATCTAAAGCTTTTTCAAGAATCCTTCCGCCATAAAATGTAGTCCATTCTAAACTCTTTTAGAATTTGAATTGATATAAAAATGTCTACGTGGATATAATGTGGACCAATAAATTAAGCAATGAACCAGTATGTACATATGTACACAGTTAGAATAGCATCCTGCTCGGTTGGCTGAAAATCTGAGGAGCTAACTTCCTTAAGGTGAACGTGTTGTGTTCAAAAGTCCTCCAAAGATTAATTGCAGGTAATAAATAGTATAAGATATACCGTAGTAAAAGACCGTACATTTGTAGTCTTTAATCAATGTGTATAGAAAGTATAGAAGGTCACGTGATGTATGTTATAACCTTTATTGGAAGTTAACGAAATTATAATCATATCAAGAAGTGCGAAAATTAAAGCACACTCCCTTCTTAAAAGTTTAACTCCCACAGTTCTGTGTCTTTGGTGTACAGTACTTGGAATAATCAAACCCATGTTGTTTAAATGCGTCTACCAATTCCACGAGTTGGTCTGTGGTCAGAGTCGGCGTTCGTGAATAAACCACGGATCCTTCATAGAAATAATCAGCTGTTATAGACCCGCAATAGTAAACCAAGAGAAAGGCGTTCCCATTGCCAACGTGCACGATTCGCCATTCTGAATGCGTATCGTGTCCCATTTGCGTACTGGTATAGTTAAAAATACCACCGGAAGCTTGGACAACCGTTTCGTTCACCGATCGATGTCTGATTCCGCCTTGAACTGTTTTAACGTCAAATTTTTCGAAAACATTGTAAACTGTCTTGTCCATAGAGCTTGGTTGATAGGTTGTGATTTGGCAGTCAAAACAGTCATAGATAGGATTAAGTCCCTTTACAATATACCATGAACCCTTTAATAAGTCTATGGTAAAATTCGACATCACTTGCTGAGGAGGGTGGCAAACCACTGGGGGATTGGGAGGGTCGTTTGAAATACACTGATGGTCGGTGGAAGCACATTTCATGAATTCGTCAAAGACATCATCCTCGTATGAATAAATACAGTCAAACAAACAAGTTTGGTTGTTGGTGCCACATCCTGTTATACAGACCATTGCGGACCTACATCCTTCATCTGCCAGACATTTTGTGGATTGCATTCCACAATGCTCCATAATACAGAGTATATTGGGATTAGAACATTGTACATATTCCAGAATCAGACAAAAACACAGAGCAAAAGTCCACTTCATGATATCCTTTGATCTAGGCAAGAACTAAATAGATAACGGGGAAATCATGCATTATATACGTGTTTAACCAATCATTATCGTATACTAGAAGAGTCCCTATATATGTACATGTATACAAGTGCTGATAAGGAGAATTTGGAACCCGTTAGTTTCAATGAAACAGGAAACTGATCAACTTACAATTAAACAAATTACTGCATGTAGATAGACGAATACAGTACCCGCAATATTATTCTTGACGTATCGTGGTTTGCGTTTATCAGGTTTTCCGTTTTCCATCGTGTTTTGCGTTTATCAAGTATATCGTGTATCGTGTTTTGCGTTTATCAGGGTTTTCGTTTATCGTGAAAATCATTTATCGTGTAACTTTGGAAACTACCGGGATCATAATTTAAATTTAACGAAAAAGTAAGTACTTTCCTAAAGCTTTAATCGTTTTGCTTAGAAGCTATTTTTAGGAATTAAGGAAAGACAGTACATGTGAAGGAGAACATAAAGCTGGTGATTATAAGGTACAAGAACTACTTGTCTGTCCAGAGCGGGTGAAAAGTTATCACAATGTCATTCTAAGTAATCTGGAAAGTAGGCGTGGTTTGTTGAACATACCGACGATAGTAAATCTGAAAGCTAGTTCATGAACAGTTGGTTGATTTGTAATTAACTCTAATAGAGAAATATGAAGTTCCGATTTGAAAGGGGAAAAAAAATCAGTAAATTACATTGTTTATAGTGTAAATTTTGATAAAGGTTATTTTCGTTTCGAGTTTTCGCACCTGTATTCTACTTATATACTACCAACTACTGAACCTGTGTGCTTCCTTGTATCAGGATTTGTGTATCACCCCTGTTTTGACAGCAAACATCTGGTTGATTATTCTGCGATTGCGAATATTTGCATATTGCATCCATAAAGATAATAATTTAAAACACAGGTGTGTCTCAGTTTGGAATGAATTATATCAAGCAAACGAGAACCATAAGAAAAATACACAGGGGGTTTGGGGGGGGGGGGTGTTGATGTTCTCAGAGCTAACGCTTTTGCAAAATTGTTTAATTGAAGAAGCCTGTCTTGATTCAATACAAAACAATATTATCATCAGATAATTCAATTTATGCCACTGTGAGAAATTTGTAGATTTTTACACTGTCGGATAGTAAAGGATTATTGAGCCAATCAAATTCTTTGTTTAGTTAGCGTCCTTTTTCCAAAGGCTATATCTGTGCTGTGAAAATAAATCCCACCACCCACCCTTTGCCAATACTATATCTTTTATATAAAATTGCATATTGTGACTATCAAGGTTTGTAGGTTTGATTTTGTATTATTTGCAATCTAGTCTGGTAGTATCTTGCAAATAGGCGCAAGTTTTTAAAGGCCTCCAAGGATTAACTCATTTATGTATATATTGTATGCATGTTCCATGTACTCTATAACTTGTAATTGTACTTTCACTACATGTTATTTTCTATTCAGTCTCAAAGGGGGGGATCACACTTTACCTGACACCTATGTACATGTTTCAGCAGGTCTTGTTTATTCAGGTGATCCCCCTTAATGGTTTGTTATACATTTTACTTAACAATTTACCTTATGTCATTCAATAAATGACATATTCGACAAAGCTGCATTACAGTGTTGGGTTATTTTTCACTGCTTGGACTGATTCTTCTCATAGGAGGCATAAAGAGAATTCCACTTTGATGCAGCGTCTGGTACAAATGATTTGTTTGTAAACTTCAAGTCTGCATTTTGGTATTAAATAGTGATCTCCATAACGGATATTATATGTGGACATATTGTTTATTTTACTAGGTATTGTTTCTGTTAGATATAGTGGAACCTCGTTATTATGAATCTTGTACATGGAAACTAATTTAGCATTTGCTCGTCTAGAAGATATAGGTTCTAAACCAGTTTCAAAATATAGAGAATCTCTAGAGGCTAGTATAGGAAGGTCAAATAATTCGATTTTTTCTAATAGATCACTGTTAGATGTCAGCCGTACTTGTTATTTAATTTATAATCTGGGACTAGCCCCAATCGCATAAAACAAACAATCCTAAATGTTTTTACACTGGCTCATACTCCAACTGACAATCTTGAAAAGATAAATTAGAAGGATCAATGTTCTTTTTCAATAAAAGAAAATACAGTTTAGTTTTAGAGGGATTAAACTTATAAATTAACCATTTTTTGACGCGAAGGTCATGATTTAAAGTAAATTCAATTTCATGTAAATTCTTTTAATTTAATTAATGTTTTGAATTAATAAATGTCAATCGCCACACTCATGGGCAACTTAGCTCACATGAGAGATTGTACATCAATGGTGAAATGAATTTATATCAGTAATTTGTAATGAAAGGATGAAAGGAAATAAAATTGACCACACATTTCATTTTCTGATCTTTTTGAACAATTAATTTCTCAGCTTACATGCACGAAAATAAGTGCACATTGATAATTTAGCTCACCAGAATATTACAATCTTACAATCTTAGTCATTAAGTACCTATGAATAGATTGATATGATAGGGAAAACTATATGATGTGGGGTGCTTTATTATCTCAAGACATCCTATTTTCATGTGCCAATCCATTTGAAATCGTATTGCATTCAAAAATCTTTTCTGTAAATTAGCTCACCTGAAGAGTGATAGGCATTGCTTTGTAACAAAAGAAATCAACAAAGGAAATCTTTTGAGCAAGTGGTGGAAGCAGGATTAAATAATGAAACAAACACGTTCTCTGTAATATCTGGTGAATAATACCTCCATCCTATGACTGTTATCAAAAATTGTGCATTAGCTCACCTGATAAGTATAACACAAGTTTTATGACTGCTCTTCCAGCATTAATCTTTCAAGACAAGGCGGAAAGAACATCAAGACAAGGTAGAGGACCCCTAGGACTATCATTTACCACTTTCCGTTTGGGGCTGTAGTGGTACCACTTGGTGGCTCCCGGGGGTCGGGACAGATTTCGAGTCCCCATTTCTACTCTAAAATGGGTGACAAGGACAATGTATCCATTGATTGAGGTAGAGAGTACTAAGGGCTACTCGATGTCATGTAAAGAAGAGATCTGAGATATCCAGAAGTATTGTTTAGCTCACCTGGACTTTGTCATTTTTCGTTTCTCGTAATAAAAGAGGGGGTTTTATGACTGGTTTTCGAGCATTAATCTTTGAAGACAAGGCGGAAGGAACATAAGACAAGGTAGAGGACCCCTAGGACTATCATTTACCACTTTCCGTTTGGGGCTGTAGTAGTACCACCCGGTGGCTCCCGGGGTTCGGGACAGATTTCGAGTCCCTATTCCTACTAAGTGAGGGGAGACAAGAGCAATGTATCCATTGACTGCGGTAGATAGTACTAAGGGGTATACGATGCCATGTAAAGAAGAGCTCTGAGATACCCAGAAGTATTGTTTAGCTCACCTGAACTTTGACATTTTTCGTATCTCGTAGAAAATAAAGGGGTCTTATGACTGGTTTTCCAGCATTAATCTTTGAAGACAAGGCGAAAGGAACATCAAGACAAGGTAGAGAACCCCTAGGACTATCATTTACAACTTTCCGTTTGGGGCTGTAGTGGTACCACCCGGTGACTCCCGGGGGTCGGGACATATTTCGAGTCCCCATTTCTACTCCTTGAGGGGAGACAAGGACAATGTATCCATTGATTGAGGTAGAGAGTACTAAGGGGTATTCGATGTCATGTAAAGAAGAGCTCTGGGATACCTAGAATTATTGTTTAACAACTAAAGTAGGGGTTTGTGATACCGGAAAGTATTGTTTAGGTCATCTGAATTTTTCATACATATAATTAACTGATGTATAGAGGCTGCTCGGTATATTGCATTTCGTCTTTTCATCGTAAAGATTCTCCATTTCTAGACTTATGATTCCACCCATTCTGTTTGAAGCCGTAGTGGTACCACGTGGTGGCAGATTGATGGTCTTTACGTCTAGTCTTTCATAGGAAGGGTCAAAGAGACGTGAAGTGATGAGTCTTTGAGGAACAAGCAAATTATTAAAAAAAAATAGATTGATTTTCCTTAGAAAATTGCGCGTAGTACAAAGTATCCCAATATTGTGAACGAACATCGGTAGGTACTATGGAGAATATATATAGATTTAGCTAACGACCGCCATTTAAATGAGCTGGTGACCGCCATTTAATTTAAGTGGTGACTGCCATTCATTATCTGGCGGCGCAACTTAATTTAAGTGGCGGAAGTCACTTCTTGTATGGCTACCGCCACTTATTATCTAGAGGTAGCCACTTAAGCTGAATGGCGTCCACCACATACTAGTAATTTACCTAATTGTCTAACTGCCGGCGGTCTCTTAATTCAGTTGTTGGCCGCGAATTGATGGTGGTTTTTATTTAATTTATGTGGCGATCACCACGTCAGTTACTGTAAACCAACTTTTATTCGCAGCTACTTTTATTTCGCGATTTACCTGCAGTAAACTGGTTCGCGGCGAGTAATTTTCGTGATCGACCCTTTTTCGGGCCTGTGACAGACGTTCAAGAACTGGTTCACAACTACAGATATATAATCAACTTTGTACTGTTGGATTGAGCGCCAAATTAACATAAACTCAAATAATAGAAGATATCTTTAATTATTTGAAGATATCATCAATTCATTTGATGCGCGCAACAAATCCATTAAATATCTCCGCAAATAATTAATATCATCATTTCTGAATTATTGCGCACATTAATTGAATTATTGATAGCATTAATCATTCCGCTGAATTGATGAACGCTATTAATGATTTCATTTAAAGAGATCAACAATTCAATTATTGTGCTCAATAATTGACGCGCTACAATTTAGTTCAAGAGAGCAATAATTCAATTATTGCAAGCATTAAATGAATTATTGCTCTCTTCAATTGAATTGTTGCGCGTATTTAATTCAATTATTGATATCATAATTATTAATGCGTGACGCCTCCATATGAGTGAAATATTCTCGTGCGGGACGTTAAACAATATGCAATCAATCAATCAATCATATTAATGCGCGAAATAATATTGATTTGATGCTCTCCTCAATCGAATTAATGATATTATTGATTCAGTTGATGTGCGCAATAATTATTTTAGAGAGAGGCCAACTACATGAATATAATTAGAGACATCTTCAATTCAACAAATCCACAGTAATATTGAATTGTTGCTCGCATTAATTCTTTATATGAAAGCGTTATAATTAGTTAAAGATATCTTCAATTAAAGAGATCATCAAATCATTTACATCGATCTCCAAATGTAAAGTTGCGAGCAATAACTACACCATTTTGATGCGCCCATCACTGGAATCGATGAGAGCAATAAACTGAATTGATGCGCGCATCAAATCAATCATTGCTCTCATCAGTTTGAATAATGCATATATCAATATGTTGGATTTATTTCTTCAGCCTACACTATCTTTTTATGCTTGCATATTGATACATGTATGACTAAGCATGGCAGGCACTGTATGAGAAAAAAAAGTTTTCCTTGTATATTCCCTTTGTTCCATACTGTGGTCCCACCCAAAGTGAAGAAATAATTTGAGCAAACTTGAATCTACACTTCGTGTGGATGTTTGCAAATTAACATTACTAATCCTGGTCAGTTGCGGTAGCTCAGTGGTAGGGCATTCGCTTCTTAACCGGAAGGTCGTGAGTTATAGCCCCGCTTATGCCATGGCCGCGTCAAACCTAAGACCTAAACATTAGTAGTCATTGCTCCTTTGCCAAACACTCGGCATTAAGAAGTGGAATCTTTCTTATATGACCTTTAAACGGAGGTTCCCTCTCGCAGTAGGCATAGGTAAATGAAAGAACTCTCACTGCTGCGGCCCTGGGCGCTAAGAAATGGTCTAAATTTGTGGTACGTTGTTCGTGAAAAAGATTTTTTTTTTTTAAATGTCCAATATATTCCAATCCCTTATTGTGGTTCCAGGACTGTTATTTTTGCATTTCATTAAGGAATCTCTCACATAAGTTTTGTATTTTCTAGTTCAGTGGTTCTTCAGATTGGAGATCAGGTTTTCCAACAGTCTGTTGGAATTCCCATGAGCACGAATAGTGCTCCTTTATTAGCTGACCTGTTTTTATATTCTTATGAAGCACGGTTTATTCAAAAGCTTCTACATGAGAAGGAAAAAAATCTCTTGTTGTGGCCTTCAACTGGACATTTTGATAAATCGACGACGTTTTATCTATTTACAATAATCCTTTGCATTCATGAAAAGTGAAGATAACGAACAGTGACCAATCTCATAACTCCTATAAGCAATACAAAATAGATAATCAACCAGTCAACGGTCAATAGGGGTTGCACACTCCTCGTAGGCACCTGATCCCACCTCTGGTGTGTCCAGGGGTCCGTGTTTGCCCAACTATCTATTTTGTATTGGTTACAGGCGTTATGAGATTGATCACTGTTCGTTATCTTCACCTTGTGTAGTTAAGAAAACACGGACCCCTGGACATATCGTCGCTGTAGAGGCAGACGGTCGTATGTGTATGCAAAGTTTGAGTTCAAATAAGAGAGAAAAACACAATCAGAAATCTTCGAAAATGTGATCTACAAAAACCAGATAGATTGATAGAACACGCATCAACATCGGATTCCGCATCAACATCAGAAAAAAGAAACAAACCATTTTTGTGGGTTTGTTCAAATGGAATCATGTGATAAAAAATGAAATTTTGGAACGCTTCTTGGCAAAACTGACAAACAAAAACCACACAGTGCACAGATTATGAGATGCTCTACCGTAATCTTGAGTCAATCTGAACTGTATTCTTCATCGGGTTCTTCCAGAACGTTGCACATATTCCCCTTGTAAGGAAGCTGTGAGTAGAAACTCTGAGGAATGTTTTTCTTGCATAAATTCATTAGATCTTTGAACTTGGTATCTGATATTGGGATAACGCTGAATACAGTGGTTTAAGATGTAATTGTTCATGTTTCTCAACTTTCCTACACTGCTTCTTCCCTGAATATCAAGTGATGTATATTCTGGCTGACTGATTTCGTATTTGAAAAATATCTTGGTAGGGTCTTCCTTTCGATGATACTTAAATGAATGGATAATGTTCCATTTTAATCTTGCTCCACCTTCTGCAAAACCCCTGTTGCCTACACAGTCATCTGTAAGACTTTTGAAATGTAATACATCTGTGTGTGCCAACTCCTTCACCACATACTTGGGTGGGTTTACTTTAGCATTGCGGATACCAAGCATACAATCACTGAGAGAATACATATCTGCATGTTTTGTGATCGTTCAATTGTAGCGTGAACAGAATCTCCCTCCATTTGTGAGTGCCCCCTTTCAAAATAATTGCGTGTTATCTTTTGAATTGGAAGATTAACAACCGAGTAGAGACACATCCCACTAAATGGCAAATTTCTTTGTTGTCCGGTGCAACTGTTTGAATAGTAGAACAGTTCATCGATTGACCCCACACTTTTATTGTAGTCAAGAAGACATGAAGCGCCAGTTTCCTCGCTTTGCTATGGTTTCTACCACATGTTGCAAACAGTTTCTTTAGTAATTACATCAAATACAGAATGTATAGTGAAGTTGTAATTAGCAAGTTTTCTACTGTAGTATAAGTCATTTACTTGAGCTTTAGGAGTGACAAGTACCTTTTGCAAATCAAAGTTGATAGTTTTGATCATCACATTTTCAGTTGATCTCTGTTTATCTTCTTGCTTTTCCATCCTTGCTTCCTGTTTTAATTTTTCCAAATGCATCAGGAAATGCGCATATATCATTCTTTGGCCTATGAAACCATACATTGAACTCGGTATCAAATATTGTATCATACAGCCAATATTTCGGTGCCTCATTGTAGTCCTTTTTACACTTCTCAGTGTACAAATTGTACATTTTTCTTATGGATAGAGAACTGTCCAAATATTCTCTCTCAGTTGATTTTCTACAGTAATGAGATTCTGTTCTTGGGAATTAACGGATGTGGTCTCTGATAAAAATTTTGTAATCCTCTGAAATTGTGTTCTTTGGAATATGTTTTCCTCTATTGTCTGTTGAAGAGAAAGGGTGCCTTTTCTTCTTCAATGCGCACGTTCTCTTTCATACCTCTACCTTGCTCTCATCTATAGGCAAATAATAATGAATAGTGTGTTTCCTTCTTGATTCTTCTTCTGGATTTTTTGTTTTTTCACGTTTTTCTGTCATTATTGCATGACACCTTATGAAATCTCTTTGACGATCGTATGATAGATTCCAGTAACTTTGAAATATATCCGACCTCTGGGTGTTACTGATTTTGTCTTGACATTTGTACTTGCATTTGCAAGTTGTTTTTTCTATGTTCTCCCAGAGATTTTACTGTCCTTGCAGTTTGTGTATGCCTTTCCTTTATTGCAAAGCTGCTTGGATTTATTTCTTTTCCACTCTGTTGTGTTTCTTTGCTTTCGTCCACATCTCAATGTACTAGTCGTACAAGTAGATGGTTCATTAAGACTGCTGTTGCAACTGTTTTCACATTCATTTTCATTAGCACAGACATTTTTTGTCTTTCTAAATGTATGTTTCATTTTTATTTCTTCCCCAGAGAACTTGAACTATTAAGCCATTTTCTCTTACCTCCACTTGGAAGTACATATTCATCTGAAGAATCTTCAATTAGATCGAAACTGCTTTCATATGTTGTACTTTCTGCATCTTGTGAATCGTTACCTAACGTATGATTAGATTATGTCAATCTTGATGTTATGTTTCCTTCATCTGTAGTGGTAAGCTCAACTATCACTTCATCGCAAGGGATGTCACCAATAGCACTAAGTATTTTATCTAATTGCTCCACTGTGAGAAAAGCATTTATGCTTTCTTTGGGTACATGCACCTCACAGTCTTGTGTACCCTCTGTTAGAACATTAGAATCTACGTTTTACTCTGTTTCAACTGCTGATTCTGTGTTGTACATGCTGTCTTTCACTGATTCTATGATGCCTATGGTGTCTTTCGCTGATTCTATGTTGCCTATGATGTATTTCGCTGATTATGTGCTGCCTATAGTGCCTTTTGTTGATTCTGTGTTGTGTATGATGTCTTGCGCTGATTCTGGGTTGTCTATGGTGTCTTGGGCTGATTATGGGTTGCCCAGGGTGTCTTTCGCTGATTCTGGGTTGTCTATTCTATGGTGTCTTGTGCTGATTCTGGGTTGCCAAGGGTGTCTTTCGCTGATTCTGGGTTGCCTATGATATCTTTCGCCGATTCTTTGTTGTCTATGATGTATTTCGCTGATTCTTTGTGGTCTATAGTGTATTTTGTTGATTCTGTGTTGTGTATGATATCTTGCGCTTATTCTGGACTGTCTATGATGTATTTCCCTGATTCTGTGTTTTCCATTGTGCCTTTCGCTAATTCTGTTTTGTTCATGGTGTCCTTTGCCGATTATGTGTCCTCGGTGTCTTTTGGTGATTTTATATTGGTATTCACGTCGTCTGTGTTGTCGGGTATTCCGCCATGTCTATTGTTCTGTGTGAGAACTTGTTTTCTTACAGTTTTCCTGTATTTTGCTAGGCGTATTATCGTCACTACTATCAGAATCATAATTTCCCTCTTCGTGAGCCTGGTGTAATATCATATCTTCATCACCTTTAACGTCTTTTTCAGTTTCCGTCATATTTAGGCTAAATGTTGCGCAAAGTAATCAGTTTCCAGATGTTCTTTATACGCCTTGTTGTAGTATTTTATCTTATCAGACAGTATACCAGTTCTTAGTTTAACCTTCAGTACATGGATTTACCACATGAATTTTACTTCAACTGGCACCGAAGGATGAAATACATAGTCTTTAAAGGTTGTACAGGCCAAATTATAATTGTTCAAACTAATTTCCTGCTGCATATGTCGATTCGATATATCCTTATGGCAAACGGGATGAGCTTTTCCATCGTCAACTTCCCATATTTATGAACCAATATTCCATTATCACCTGCATATGGTGTTTAAATCTCTCAACTGATTCGATGCACAAGAACTTGTTATACGTGTGATCAGTTTTTAAATCGATACACGTTACTTGCAAACAAGTTGATGTTACAGGGGTTTAAACAATCTCGTGTAAAGTCAGCATTTCGCAAATTCTTTGGTCGTTATAATGATCTAGTTTGCCAATACAACAATTCATTGGGTCAAATGCTGTCTGACGTGTTTCATACCAATTGTTAGGCAGTTCTTGGCGCATTGATTTGACTACGGATTACACCGTTTACCTGATCAAGAGACAGAGTTTACTAGTGGTGTGACCGGTCAACAGGGGATACTCCGTCCTCCTAGGCACACGATTCCACCTCTGGTAGATCCAGGGGTCTATGTTTGCCCAACTCTCTATTTTGCATTCCGTTTAGGAGTAATGAGATTAATCACTGTTAGTTATCTTCACCTTTCATTACCTTCCCCATTTTCCCTTTTCTTGAATGCGAAGGCGCTCCTTCGTTTGTACAAACTTGAAATTCCTACACATAGGGATAGTGTGTGCTAAGGTTCGTTAAAATTAAACCAATGGTGCTAGAGAATATGAAAATGTGAAAAAAGACGTGACAAATAAAACACATTTATCTGTCGATAATTGATATCAAGAACAATTGTATGTAAAGCAATGATTACATGTAGTAATTGTGCGCGAGTTTTACAATTAAGAGCATTGTTGTCTGTGAAACTTTTGGTTAATTTACAAAGTAGACCCCAACCCTCGGACCTTTGTAAATGTTTCCATGTTGTATAGAGTCAAGTTTTTTTTTATATTCCCGCGACTGTAGTAGGGGTATATATATTGTTTTTTCCGTCGCTCTGTCAGAAATTTTATTCTGGCTCATAACGTATGAATGGTGAGCGATACGGGTCTCATATCTCATATGCAAATTCATTATTTTCGTACCAAGTTTTTTAACCAGGTGAGTTAACGAAGGGCGTTATAGTAGATTTGATCACGTACCAACTTCATGTCATATCCCAATAACATTCAAAAATGATATTTATATTTTCTATGATTTGTGTTCTTACCGAGCTTCCATGATTGTGTAGCAGATGACCAAAATAACGATCGTAGAACACAAAATATAGTTCGTAAGAGTTTTATCGAATAAAAAATTAGGAGCAATATCAAAGAGAATATAAGATATAGATATTTAATTGAAAATGTTAAAAAAAAGACGAAACATGTGTAAAAATAAAGGTAATTTAGAGTGTAAAGTTAACTGAAATGACAAGAAGAGCGGAGTAAACTACATCCGTGGTGTGATTTGGTCGCGCTCAGCGATGGAGAAACTCCTCTTATATCATGTATACTGTTACGTTCTGATGATATTACCTCTTGTCAGTTTTGGGGAAATAGCAAAAGTTATAGATATGTAAGGAACAGAAAGCAGATCGAGTACACCACATTTTAGTGCATAATTAAAATCTTCAAGATTTTTCCTTTCAGAATATGCATACATGTAGGTTATATTACGAAAATGTGACTAGAAATGCTTTAATTTCAATTTGAAATATTTGTATCTGCTTTGAAGGAAAACTCGAAATTTCTGGTAGTTAAAGGGTTAAAGTATCTTGGAAAGGATTTTTCACGCAGAAATTCATTGAGAAGTATACAAAGTGGTCTAGAAATAGTGTGTATTGTTTATTTCAGCATCCTATGATTTATTTTATCGGGCCCAATAGCCTTGTTTATAGGGAGAGTGGAAATTATATCTATAACTTCTTCGATAAGAATATCATTAAGACTGTCATTGCATAAGGAGTACAAGTATGGTAGATTTTGACCTGTGTCATCAATATTTGATATTGAAGAAAATATTTATTCAATACCTCTATATTTTCTTTATCTGAAAACGCTACCACATTGATACCATTATCTATGGTGTCCGGATAGGGCCATTTGCAAAAGCGTGACTGCGCGTTAGTCACAACACGCCGTCACACCAACAAGCAACGCGCCTTTGCGCTCTCACGCCAATAAGTAGCGCGCCATCGTGCAGACAAGCAATGCGCCTTCGCACTCTCACGACAACAAGCAACGCGCCTTCGCGCTAACAAGCAACACACCTTCGCGCCAACAAGTAATACGCCTTGGCGCCGTGTTGCTTGTTGGCGTGACGGCGTGTTGCTCGTCTGCGCGAAGCTTGTTGTGGTGCGAGCACGAATGCGCGTTGCTTGTTGTGGTGAGAGCGCGAAGGCGTGTTGCTTGTCTACACGAAGGTGCGTTGCTTGTTGACGTGAGAGCGCGAAGGCGCGTTGCTTCTCTGCCCGAAAGTGCGTTGCTTGTTGGCGTGAGAGCGCGAAAGCGCGTTGCTTGTTGGCGTGACGGCGTGTTGTGACTAACGCGCAGTCACGCTTTTGCAAATAGCCCTATCCGGACACCATAATTATTGGAAGTAAATTGTATAGACGGAATATCATCACATTTGCTTTAACTTAGAAAACTTCTTTATTTAATTTCCAATATAATATATTATATTTTGAGTAGTCGTTTATATACCTTTCAATGTTCTTGTAGTAGTTTAGAATAGCATGATTTTTCATACCGTTGACCTTATTTTAAACTCTCCTATAATCTAACCAGTGGTTTTCCTTTTTAAGCGCTGGGCGCATGCGCCAGCGATTATTAGGAATGAGAGTACCAAATCCCCGTATGCGTAACCCGGACGCAGTTTACCCCAAGATTGAGCGGAGGTATAAATGTCTAGGTGTTGCGTGATTGGCTAATATCAAAAGTGAAATTATTTGGAATTGAAAGAAATATTATAGAGGTTCAAATTAATTGTCAGGATGAAAAATTATCGCACAAAATCGAGAAATGACTGAGGAAATTAACATGGTAGGGGTGTGCTTAAAATGAAGTGTGTAATTTACTGCAGATTGCTATGTGTTGTAAAAAAAAAAAAAAAAAAAAAAAGTACAAATATGGCCTATAAAAGGCACGGGACCCTATATATTTTTTGTCATTTTTTATCAACACTTGGAATGAACTTTGAAATGTTTGCGGTCATTTGTTTAAAATCGATATAGTTAATTAGTGAGAGGGCCAAAGGTTAGCATTGAGGTCTATGGGAAATGAATTGGTTCTCTTTTCCCATGAGAAAGGTAGTCAAAAGTCTTCCAATCAACGGCACCTATTGGCAAATTAAAAAAGTATGCAGAACAAATAGTATATGGAACGATGACTCTGGGTGGAGATTGAAAATGTCCTTCTCAAGTATTTGCGCTTCTGTCAAAATACTGAGGCAGTATCATATATTTCTTTATTGTACTTAGAATGTTCTTGTGCTCCAATAGCAAGCAAATGTTTTGTGACACGATAAGAAACCCGTAGCGTAGGATGGGTTGGAATAAGATCAGTTTGTAAACAATAATCGGGAGTTGCTAAAACGCGGAATGGAAAATGGAACGGAATGTAAAATACTGTCTATATAGTTGATATTATGGGGTGATCAGCAGTCTGTAAAATCAGAAGGTTTATTGTATTATGAACAAGGGCAGCAGAAATTTAAGTGAAAACGGGAAGTCATCCGCATCTTCCATCGTTTCATATACTTCACAAGTTATGCATATAGCCCTATACTTACATGATGTATGTATTTTAAAATCGTAATAACTTACTATTTAAACAAGCGCTTGTAGACACCACCCCGTTTCCCGGATTTGCCATTTTCTGATACCCTCTTTCCCACTGATTGTGACAGTCTGGTTTTTTTCCACAGATATAAAAAAAAAATTGAAAAGGAAAAATAAATACTGAAAAAGAAATAACCTTTCAAATCTGATGACTTCTTCCCTGGTAATAATCATCTTTAGAAATTATTTTATGAGCCTACCCAATTAATAAGAGGTATTCACCCCCTGAAAACAACGTTAAAGATAAAATTACAATTGCAACCTCTTTTTCTGTTCTTCAGCTGTTGGTTTTGCTCTCCCCCCCCCTCTCTCTCTCTTTTCTTGTGAAAATGTGATGATCGCCATTTGATAACCTATTCTTTCTCTGCCCATAGATATTGCTGTCATGGTGCCGCAATTACAATATTCTTGTAAAACACTTTCTACCTTTTATAAAAACATTTACCTAAGCTTAATTAATTTATGATTAATCTTGTGTAAAAATCATTGGTTGCCTTTTAAAGGATTTAATTAACGGTTTACAATAGTCTTGCAATCCAACGTTGACAGAGGTATTAGCGAGCAGCTACATCCATAATGAGTTTTTCACCCCACCCATCGTCCTAAAAAAGAAAAGAATAAAAGTAAGAAAAAATGATCCAATCCCACAGGCGCTTCTGATCAATTTTGTTTTCAATCTATATATAAATATCTAACAAGGGATGGCACGAAAATAGGATACAGGTTGTAAACAAATCTCAAAATCACCTTAGTTCCAAGAAACAGATCGAATCTTCCTATCCAAAGGGTGTTAAACATCTCGTAATACAAGTCCAACGTAGTCCAATCCATTCATTATTTAATTTAATGAGTTTATAAACGAAAATAATTCAAGCTGTCTGCATTGTCGTCGATCACACACAGGAAAAGATAACTCCTGCAATGAAACTAACATTCAACTTTCGGAAACTCGAGTATTTAGAACGAAAAACCTGGAATTGTTTTTTACGCAAATGACGGTATTTAAAACGGGATTTTTTTCTTTGGAAGGTAATATTTTATTTCAGCCTGATTTTAAATGCAGGGTACAACACTCCAGTCTATAAAACTCATTAAATCCAACATAAAAGGATTTGACTACATGACGCAACACTTTGTTGCAAGTCCCACCTCGATATGATTTTCTTTTTAAAAATTCCCTATGAATGCAATATCTTTTTTTATTTTTGAAAACATATATTTCCTGCTTTCAGCACATATATAATTATTTTTAATGCCTGGCAAAGTTATAAGAAAATAGTAATTTTTTGCATACATACGTTTTCTTACGATTTTATTTCCCAACGTTTTAACAGATCGGCGTTTTACCTATATTCACATATGGAAATAAGGAAAAGTAAATACAGCCTGTAAAAGTAGAGGAAATTTCCTTTTTGATGGGCCATTATTCGTATCATAATTATTAGTAGTTTTTATATTACGATAAAATAAAACTGGGGCATGCTGCGCGGTTTTCTTTAAAATTAGCGACAAAACGTCGTCGCTGAAAGCGATCGCACAATAAAGTAGTGAAAACTATTTGTATTGTCCTCTATTGGTAAATTGAATACTTTTTGATACACAAAAATAATATACACAAATGTACGATATAATCAGCCAGGTATTCTCTGCTTTATTATTATTATTATATTTAAAACCATCATTGTTATATAACAGTTACACAACAAACATTATTACTTCATTAATTAAACACCTAAGCCATTGAAAATGTTACATCGATAGAGTAAATTGAAAAAATATATTAATACTTCAAATCAGATATAAACTTTATGTAATATTTGTTCAGAATAGTAATAATATTTCTCTGCCAAACAAAGAAAACAAAAAAGATAAGTCCGCATAATTACAGGCCTATATACTTTTTTCCCGTGATCTGGATCACGGCCGCGAATGTGCACGGGCAACACACGTGTTTCCGTTTCAACGAAAACAACACAGCGAACGCTTGTATTTTACATCTTGAAAACAACCTGATGTCAGAAGAAGAAGATACCCTGGGTCTCCTCTTGCAGGATGACCCAAACGATCATGCATTCAGTATAAACATATAAGTTGATGTTGCCACATAGGCCGGCTAGAGAAAAAAATTTGCGGTTTTGTCATGTTATGAAAAATTCACAATTAATTAAACACGATTTGATGCAATAATTTGTCGTTTCATGAAAGAAAATATTTATATTTTATGATATCTAAACCAAGGGTATATAACACCCGATTCTTTATTAATGATTGATTGTATATTGTTTAACGTCCCTCTATAGAATATTTCACTCATATGGAGACGAAACCACTGCCGATGAAGGGTTGCAAAATTTGGGCCTATGCTCGGCGCTTATGGCCATTGAGCAGGGAGGGATCTTTATCGTGCCACACCTGCTGTGACACGGGACCTCGGTTTTTGCAGTCTCATCCGAAGGACCGCCCAATATAGTCGCCTCTTACGACAAGCAAGGGGTAATGAGGACCTATTCTAACCTGGATCCCCACGGGATTCTTTGTTAAGAGCTGAACATATCTGACATCAATCAATATGTCCTAGCCCGGCATTAATCAGTTTGATTACCCCCCCCCTTCCCTTCCCTGACCCGCGAGTGTAAGAAGGGGTGGATTTAGTGTACAATGAGAAGGGTGTGAGGTGGTTTTAATCAGACTCGGGATTCATGGCCGCTGGTGCGGAGGCTATTTTCTACGGCGGCGTAGAGAGACCAAGTAAAACAAAAATATTATTCGTTCGGACGAATTAGTAATTCGTTCGGACGAAATAACCATTTGTTCGGACAAATTAGATATTCGTTCGGACGAATTAGCAATTTGTTCGGACAAATAAGTTATTTCTTCGGACGAATTAGCTATTTGTTCGGAGAAATTAGCAATTCGTTCGGACGAATTAGCTATTTGTTCGGACAAATTAGTAATTCTTTCGGACGAATTAGCAATTTGTTCGGACGAAATAGAAATTCGTTCGAACGAATAAGTAAATTTGTTCAGGCAAATCAGTAATTCGTTCGGACGCATTAGCAATTTGTTCGGACGAATTAGCTATTCGTTCGGACAAATTAGGAATTCGTTCGGACGAATTAGCTATTTGTTCGGACAAATTAGTAATTCGTTCGGACAAATTAGCAATTTGTCCGGACGAAGTAAAAATTCGTTCGAACGAATAAGTAAATTTGTTCGGGCAAATAAGTAATTTGTTCGGACGAGTTAGCAATTTGTTCGGACGAATTTGTAATTAGCTATAAGGCAACTCCAATGCCGTAGTGAAACATCATAAAGTGGTGGTTGGGAAGCACAAAACTTAAATTGGGGCACATGCTAAAATGGGATTCAATTCCAATATTTTCCATATAAACATCATGAAGATGGCGACGGTAAATACAGTAAACTTCACCTTCCCCCCCCCCCCCCCCCCCTGAAATAACAAGCTAAAAATGGTAGGAATTCCTACACCTTGCTCTGTTTTAAAAGTTTGAGGTAGTGCCTTGATTATAGAAAACATTTACAGAACCAATTGAGTGTTCTAAAGCTCTGACAATACATTAGTATTTGGGGCTAAGTTAAGAAATACTTTTAAAGATTTATCTTAAACATGTCTGCCGTGAAGTTCCAGTCGATAGACAGATATTGGTCAACGCATGCCCCTTTCGGAACAACCCAGTATCAAGAATTATGTCTAGAAATAGGTTTTAAGAGGTTAATATAAGAAGAACAGTTTTGTTAAATATGATGCAAGTACATTCAAATTTTGTGATTACTTGAACATTCTATACATTGAACTTGGGGAGGAAAAACGGTAATAATTTTTGATAACATTTGTTATGGTGTTGTTGCTTAGCAACCAAATATATATGAATACAAAAAATTAAATCTTTTACGATTAACAGTAAATTTCTTTGTTTTAATGTTGCAATATTTATACTATTTAGTGGAACATAATGGCAAAACATCATATTATTAGAAAATGATGGATATGTATATAAAGTACGAAGTGTCCATTTTATGACCTTTGACCTTAATTCTCTTCATCAGATTTTTGTTAAAAACGAAAAGATTATAATTTTAAAATAATGTGACATTCACTAATTATCATGCAATGTAATTATGTTGAAATGGTGTCGAATGGATGCAGAAAGGCAAATTATGGTGCACTATGAACGTTGTTACTTAGCAACCAAAAATATTTGTTTGTCAATAAAATTGATTTAAGTTGATTGTGATGTTTTTGCAGTATTTTAAAACACACATCAGCTCATACATTTAAAGTTTCCTATTAGTGAGAGGGGTTGTAAAATACATATATATTTCAGAGAAAAAAGATTGCAAAAATGTGCACATATATGACCTTTGACCTCTTTGAGGTCATTGGATATCATGACAACCGTTATAAAAAAATTCTTCCCTGTCCTATTCCAAAAAAATCATGTCATATGCTTACCCCAAATCGTGATGCATGCAGATTTAATTCGATTTGGAACAGCCTAGAAATAGCCCTAGATGTTTTTTAACGTACATGTAATTAGTCGAATTGCAAAAAATGTTTATGTAACATTGCGATGTTAATGTTCTCGTTTATAGTGAATTACGATGTCATTGCGAGCTCATGTTGTTGAATGAATCGCCACATTTCTTTAAGTTTCCATAACAATATTTCTTTTACAGTATTCGTCTATCAACGTTACATGCAGTAATTTATCTAATTTTAAATTGGTTATTTTCCTGTTGAAATGAAACTAACGGTTTCCAAATTATCCTTATCAGCACTTGTATACATGTACATATATAGGGACACTTTTAGTATACGATAATGATTGCTTAAACCCGTATATAATGCATGATTTCCCCGTTATCTATTTAGTTCTTGCCTAGATTGAAGGACACCATGAAGTGCACATTTGTTATATGTTTTTGTCTGATTCTGGAATATGTACAATGTTCTAATCCCAATATACTTTGTATTATGGATCATTGTGGAATGCAATCCGCAAAATGTCTGGCAGATGAAGGATGTAGGTCCGCAATGGTCTGTATAACAGGATGTGGCACCAACAACCAAACTTGTTTGTTTGACTGCATTTATTCATACGAGGATGATGTCTTTGACGAATTCATGAAATGTGCTTCCACCGACCATCAGTGTATTTCAAACGACCCTCCCAATCCCCCAGTGGTTTGCCACCCTCCTCAGCAAGTGGTGTCGAATTTTACCATAGACTTATTTAAGGGCTCGTGGTATATTGTAAAGGGACTTAATCCTATCTATGACTGTTTTGACTGCCAAATCACAACCTATCAACCAAGCTCTATGGACAAGACAGTTTACAATGTTTTCGAAAAATTTGACGTTAAAACAGTACAAGGTGGAATCAGACATCGATCGGTAAACGAAACGGTAGTCCAAGCTTTCGGTGGTATTTTTAACTATACCAGTACGCAATTAGGACAAAGTACGCATTCAGAATGGCGAGTCGTGCACGTTGGCAATGGGAACGCCTTTCTCTTGGTTTACTATTGCGGGTCTATAACAGCTGATTATTTCTATGAAGGATCCGTGGTTTATTCACGAACGCCGACTCTGACCACAGACCAACTCGTGGAATTGGTAGACGCATTTAAACAACATGGATTTGATTATTCCAAGTACTGTACACCAAAGACACAGAACTGTGGGAGTTAAACTTTTAAGAAGGGAGTGTGCTTTAATTTTCGCACTTCTAGATATGATTATAATTTCGTTAACTTCCAATAAAGGTTATAACATACATCACGTGACCTTCTATACTTTCTATACACATTGATTAAAGACTGCAAATGTACGGTCTTTTACTATATCCTATACTATTTATAACCTGTAATTAAATCTTTGGAGGACCTTGGAACACACCACGTTCACCTTAAGGAAGTTAGCTGCCAACCGCACAGGATGCTATTCTGACTGTGTAGGCACTGGTTCAATACTTAACTTATTGGTCCAACCAGATTATATATTTGTTACCTACCTCGCACATGTAGACATTTTGATATCAATTGAAATTTTGAAAGGGTTTAGAAAGGACTACATATTATGACGGAAGGATTCTCATCAAAAAGATAGATTTTAAGTGCAAAGAGGCCAAGTTTAACACACTGTAACTCTATACCAAATCCTATGGCCTCGAGTTTTCTTTATCTTTACAAAAATCCCCTTCAGTGTGAACATTAAAAATTCACTTAAAATGTTATGTTTTTCATTAGACACTTCAATGTTCCTCCCGAATCCAGAGTTTAGGATCTATTCAAAGGTGCAGAAGGATAATTCATACCCTCAAATAGGACCCGGGGTCACCCGAAAGTAGTTCTTCTATCTCGCAGTGAATGCGCGTAATGATAAATACAAACTCTTATCTGATAGTGCCTACTTTCTGCATGACTTTGTCATTGTCGAAGTACAAATTCTGTTATGAATCCGTTTATTAAGGCTTTCCATTTTTCTGTGTTTTTCTTATGTATATTACTATTGTTATTATCATTCTATGTTTTATCCTAACGGAGAGATTTTTTGTTTCAATGCTTACAGATGAATAAATTTCATCCTTTTTTTTGGAACCTAACAAAATATGCTTTAGTAGGACCATCATCGTCGGAAACCCACGATTGATTACGCTTCGTTCCTCTCTAGGACCATATGGATACATGGGAATTGTTCCAACCCGTTGATTAATGGTTCCACAGTGGGTTTATAAAATGTACAGTATGTAGTTTACGTAAATAATAAACTGGTGTGTAACGATACAGTATGTATTCTTGAAGTGACATTTATATTACCAATGATTATAGGTCCAAGGTACAAGTAGACCAAAGTATAGAAAACATTGCCATTCGTTTGTTACACCTCTGCCGGCCAAAGTTTGGGAAGAAGAACCCCAATTTACGAGACTGATTCACATGATGTGGAAGCAGAAACCCACTTTAATTTCATTAATTTCGTGAACTGTAATAAACAAAATATAATATGTAAAAGTGAAGAAAAAATATATTGTAAAGTATTGCCAAAATGAGAAGTTTGTCGTTTCATTTATATCTCTGTCAATCTGTGACAAAGGGTTTCCTCTGGTCACCCATTGATGTAATGATAATGTACGGGTCACTTCTGGTCACCATAGATATAATAATCATGTAAGGGTAACCGTTGATCACCCATAAACACTGGTTATAAGAGGGTAACCTTTGGACACCCATTGATGTAAATGTCATATGAGTGTTTCCTCTGGTCACCCATTGATGTAAATGTCATATGAGGGTTTCCTCTGGTAACCCATTGATGTAATGGTAATATAAGGGTTTCCTCTGGTCACCCATTGATGTAATGGTAATATAAGGGTTTCCTCTGGTCACCCATTGATGTAAATGTCATATGAGGGTTTCCTCTGGTCACCCATTGATGTAAATGTTATATGAGGGTTTCCTCTGGTCACCCATTGATGTAAATGTCATATGAGGGTTTCCTCTGGTCACCCATTGATGTAAATGTCATATAAGTTTTCCACTGGTCACCCATGGATGTAATGGTCATGTAAGGGTACCTCTGGTCATCATTGAAACAAAGTGTAGAAATGTGTCCTGAGGTTACTAACATCTCAGTGTATGGATGTCCTTCGGTCACCTTTGGTTATATTTATGTCTTAAAATGCTGAGCAAGGTCACCGCAGCCAGGTTTTGCTGTATCATATATAAACATAAGACAAATTGAGTATGAAAATGTCATTTATTCAAATGACGAACTAGATAACAAATTACTAACAAGGGGATCAGACTCACAAACAATCCACTGAAAATGTCACTGAAATGGAGAAAGAAAATAAACAATGATAATATGTCTGATCCCCCAAATTTATCTATAAAAGTCTACATCAACTACAATAAAAACAAAACAAGTACAAAGATGTTTCAAATACATAGCCAAGTAACATGTAGAGTGACCACGTGACCAATCTCCTGCTTCATACTTCCGTTATCGTTATATGCTAATGAACAATTACAAAGTCAAACATTAACATAATTTAGACAATACCCATGGACCATCTGAACATAATTTGGACAACCCTTAATTAAAGTTTGGTGAAAATATGCCCAGTAGATAAGAAAATTTACAAACAGACAAATGATCAGAAAAAGCTCATTTTATTCTTTGACTCAGGTGACTAAACATTCACCTTTACACTATTGTAGCATCATAAAATATAATCTATAGTAACATAATTTTCATTTTTGTTATCAATAGGTGACCAGAGGTCAGCCTCCAGGTGCAACATTTTCATTTTTGAAATCAATAGGTGACCAGAGGTCAGCCTCCAGGTGCAACATTATCTTATAGTTATCTGGAAATAAATAAAAGAATGATATTCCAAGTTCAATTTCACTGCATTGTATTCATTTTAAGCTAGGTTCATATCACATTCTCGTATTTGGGGAAATCTGGGAGATGCAGTTAACAGTGAATTATCATTTTTATATTAGGCAATTTTTGCTAAGAAATGATGACATGTAAATTATCAATAATGACTTGCTCAATATTCATTTTCCTTCGGTACTGCGCAATATACATTGTCTACACTGTACTTTCATTTTATGTGGGACTATTTTTATAACGTAGTAACTTGTGTAGAAAATAGGGTGACCCAGGGTTATATTAAAATGGGGTGGCCCTGGGTCCTACTTGAAGGTACGCATTATCCTTTTGCTTTAAAAGTAGTCAAATATTGACCTACTGGGTTTATGATGAATTCCGGAAATTCAGAATTTGATTTACATTAAATTGTGTATGTGGAATTCAAAAAACATCATTTTACTTCGAGTATATTTATCTACTTATCTTTATTAGGTCTTTCCACCTTTCTGTGGAAAGACCTATTGATATTCTTCTGTTTATTATTATTAGGTCTTTCCATCTTTCTGTGGAAAGACCTATTGATATTCTTCTGTTTATTATTAGGTCTTTCCACCTTTCTGTGGAAAGACCTATTGATATTCTTCTGTTTATTAGATCTTTCCACCTTTCTGTGGAAAGACCTTTTGTTATTGTTCTGTTTTTTATTATTATTATTATTAGGTCTTTCCACCTTTCTGTGGAAAGACCTATTGATATTCTTCTGTTTATTAGGTCTTTCCACCTTTCTGTGGAAAGACCTTTTGTTATTGTTCTGTTTTTTATTATTATTATTATTATTATTATTTGTCTTCTTTTCTTTCCGCCGCGAGAAGCTCTTGACGTTTTAAGACTTATCGAAAAACAATTTAGACCATCATATTTGACATCTCGAAACATGCTCAGATCTCACCCTGCGTATTTGATCTTTGACCCCTAACGAACTTATGGGACTTTACGCAAAAAACCCTTGTTATCGGTTCACCTCGAAAACCGTAAATGATAAGAGCATGAAACTTTCACTAAATTCTTAAGTCGATCAAGCTGAAGCGTTGTAGTGTTTACTTTTAAGTTTTCGGTGATCCCTAAAGGGAGTTGATGGCCCTGAAAGTTTACAATTTTTACGGAAAAATTCAAAACTCCTAAAATATAAGTCGTAGAAAGACGGAACCAACTGGAATGGAATACTTGACCTTTGACCTTGAAAATCAGGTCAAGGTCAAAGGTCAAGGTCATCTAGAAACTTTGAAAATAAGCAATTTTCAAACCGTCTAAAGCATATAAAGTACAGATAAGGTATAATAGGCACAATAAGTCAAGAACCAACTTAAGTCAATGCATTGCATTACGACTCTGAACTTTGACCTTTGTTCGATTTACAGCGACTTGCGTAAAAACCATTGTTATCACTACAGTATGGAAACCGTAAATGGGATGAACACGAAATGTTGACTAAACTTATTGCCTGATCAATTCTAAAAGATGACTTCCTGTTTTTGATGATTCGTTGATCCCTAACGGGAATTAATGCCATTGAAAGTTTTTCATTTCGCGTAGAAATTTACAACTCCTAAAGTATTTGTCGTAGGAAGACAGGACCAACTGAAGTGACATCCCTGACCTTTGACCTTGAAAATTAGGTCAAGGTCAAGGTCATCTAGAAACTTTGAAAATAAGCAATTTTCACACCGTCTAAAGCATATAAAGTACAGATAAGGTATACTATGCACAAGTAGTCAAGAACCAACTTAAGTCAACGCATATCATTACCATTCTGAACTTTGACCTTTGTTCGATTTACAGCGACTTGCGTAAAAACCATTGTTATCACTACAGTATGGAAACCGTAAATGGAACGAACACGAAATGTTCACTAAACTTATTGCCTGATCAATTGTAAAAGATGACTTCCTGTGTTTGATGATTCGTTGATCCCTAACGGGAATTAATGCCCTTAAAAATTTTAAATTTCGCGTAGAAATTTACAACTCCTAAAGTATTTGTCCTAGGAAGACAGGACCAACTGAAGTGACATCCCTGACCTTTGACCTTGAAAATTAGGTCAAGGTCAAAGGTCAAGGTCATCTAGAAACTTTGAAAATTAGCAATTTTTATACCGTTTAAAGCATATAAAGTACACATTTTTTTGTATTCAGAGACATTGTTTGAATGTCTGAAAAGGTGGAAAGACCTCTAATTGTTCGCGAACAATTAGGATTACTAGTTATTATTATTATTATTATTATTATTATTATTTTTCCTCCCCGTGATTTTGAGTTTCAAGATTTATCGAAAAGATTTATAGTCCATAAGAATGTACTCCTTAAAAGATTTTGGCAGTTCACCCTGCGTATATGAACTTTGACCCCTCAAGGAGTTATTGCCCCTTTTGCAATAAAATCTTGTTATCGCTACTCCTCCGAAATCGTACACCGTAAAGATACCAAACCTTCACCAATGTCTTCGACTAGTCAAGGAGACTCTTCAATCTATCATTGCGAAATGATTCTTCGACCCCTTTTATGAGTTATTGCCCCTGAAAGTTTTTGATTTTTACAAATAATTGAAAATTTTTAAAACCATTTATCCTAGAGACATGGGACTAACTGCATTAGAATCTTCATCCTTTGACCTTTTGATTTATGTCAAGGTCAAAGGTCAAGGTCATTCAAAATATGAAAAATTTAGCTCTTTTTATATCTCTTTTGTCTTTCAACATATACTACATATAATTGCATCTTTAGTATGTCCTTTTAAATCTATTTTAAAGATTTAATTCCTGTACCTTAAGACTGACCCCTTTAAAGGTTATTGCCCTTTACAGTATTAACCTTGTTATCGCTACTCCTCTGAAACCGTACACCGTAAAGATACCAAACCTTCACCAATGTCTTCGACTAGTCAAGGAGACTCTTCAATCTATTCATTGCGAAAAGATTCTTCGACCCCTTTTATGAGTTATTGCCCCTGAAAGTTTTTGATTTTTACAAATAATTGAAAAAAATTAAAACCATTTATCCTAGAGACATGGGACTAACTGCATTCGAATCTTCATCCTTTGACCTTTTAATTTATGTCAAGGTCAAAGGTCAAGGTCATTCAAAATATGAGAAATTTAGGTCTTTTTATATCTCTTTTGTCTTTCAACATATACTACATATCATTGCATCTTTAGTATGTCCTTTTAAATCTATTTTAAAGATTTAATTCCTGTACCCTAAGATTGACCCCTTTAAAAGTTATTGCCCTTTACAGTATTAACCTTGTTATCGCTACTCCTCTGAAACCATAGACCGTAGAGACACCAAACCTTCACCAATGTCTTCAACTATTCAAGGAGACTCTTCAATCTATCATTGCGAAAATATTCTTCGACCCCTTTTATGAGTTATTGCCCCTGAAAGTTTTTGATTTTTACAAATAATTAAAAAAAATTAAAACCATTTATCCTAGAGACATGGGACTAACTGCATTCGAATCTTCATCCTTTGACCTTTTAATTTATGTCAAGGTCAAAGGTCAAGGTCATTCAAAATATGAGAAATTTAGCTCTTTGTAGATCTCTTTTGTCTTTCAACATATACTACATATAATTGAATCTTTAGTATGTCCTTTTAACTTCATTTTAAAGATTTGATACCTGTACCCTAAGACTGAACCCTTTAAAAGTTATTGCCCCTTACATTATTAACCTTGTTATCGCTACCCCTTTGAAACCATAGACCATAGAGACACCAAATCTTTACCAATGTCTTCGGTTTCTCAAAGCACAACTTCAACATATTCAGTGTGAAAGGATCCGCTGACCCCTTATATGAGTTATTGCCCTTTTATGTGTTTGTGCTAATCGTTAACTTTTAAACGGATAATCATAGAAACATGGGACCAACTGCAATGTGATCATTGACCTTTGACCCTGAATATTAGGTAAAGGTCAAAGTTTCCACAACATAATCTCTCCTATTAAACTCTGGAAATTTGACTTTTCATTTGATGAAGTTCCACTCATTAGATTCCTAGTTAAACTCTGGACCATTCCACCCATTTATTTAGGCCAAAACTTTCCTACACTGCTTCTTCCCTGAATATCGAGTGATGTATATTCTGGCTGACTGATTTCGTATTTGAAAAATATCTTGGTAGGGTCTTCCTTTCGATGATACTTAAATGAATGGATAATGTTCCATTTTAATATTGCTCCACCTTCTGCAAAACCCCTGTTGCCTACACAGTCATCTGTAAGACTTTTGAAATGTAATATATCTGTGTGTGCCAACTCCTTCACCACATACTTGGGTGGGTTTACTTTAGCATTGCGGATACCAAGCATCCAATCACTGAGAGAATACATATCTGCATGTTTTGTGGATCGTTCAATTGTAGCGTGAACAGAATCTCCCTCCATTTGTGAGTGCCCCCTTTCAAAATAATTGCGTGTTATCTTTTGAATTGGAAGATCAACAACCGAGTAGAGACACATCCCACTAAATGGCAAATTTCTTTGTTGTCCGGTGCAACTGTTTGAATAGTAGAACAGTTCATCGATTGACCCCACACTTTTATTGTAGTCAAGAAGACATGAAGCGCCAGTTTCCTCGCTTTGCTATGGTTTCGACCACATGTTGCAAACAGTTTCTTTAGTAATTACATCAAATATAGTGAAGTTGTAAGTAGCAAGTTTTCTGCTGTAGTATAAGTCATTTACTTGAGCTTTAGGAGTGACAAGTACCTTTTGCAAATCAAAGTTGATAGTTTTGATCATCACATTTTCAGTTGATCTCTGTTTATCTTCTTGCTTTTCCATCCTTGCTTCCTGTTTTAATTTTTCCAAATGCATCAGGAAATGCGCATATATCATTCTTTGGCCTATGAAACCATACATTGAACTCGGTATCAAATATTGTATCATACAGCCAATATTTCTGTGCCTCATTGTAGTCCTTTTTACACTTCTCAGTGTACAAATTGTGCATTTTTCTTATGGATAGAGAACTGTCCAAATATTCTCTCTCAGTTGATTTTCTACAGTAATGAGATTCTGTTCTTGGGAATTAACGGATGTGGTCTCTGATAAAAATTTTGTCATCCTCTGAAATTGTGTTCTTTGGAATATGTTTTCCTCTATTGTCTGTTGAAGAGAAAGGGTGCTTTTTCTTCTTCAATGCGTACGTAGCTGTTTTCTCACCAATATCTAATGTACCTAAAAGTGTTCTCTTTCATACATCTACCTTGCTCTCATCTATAGGCAAATAATAATGAATAGTGTGTTTCCTTCTTGATTCTTCTTCTGGATTTTTTGTTTTTCCACGCTTTTCTGTCATTATTGCATGGCACCTTATGAAATCTCTTTGACGATCGTATGATAAATTCCAGTAACTTTGAAATATATCCGACCTCTGGGTGTTACTGATTTTGTCTTGACATTTGTACTTGCATTTGCAAGTTTTTTTTTTCTATGTTCTCCCAGAGATTTTACTGCCCTTGCAGTTTGTGTATGCCTTTCCTTTATTGCAAAGCTGCTTGGCTTTATTTCTTTTCCATTCTGTTGTGTTTCTTTGCTTTCGTCCACATCTCAATGTACTAGTCGTACAAGTAGATGGTTCATTAAGACTGCTGTTGCAACTGTTTTCACATTCATTTTCATTAGCACAGACATTTTTTGTCTTTCTAAATGTATGTTTCATTTTTATTTCTTCCCCAGAGAACTTGAACTATTAAGCCATTTTCTCTTACCTCCACTTGGAAGTACATATTCATCTGAAGAATCTTCAATTAGATCGAAACTGCTTTCATATGTTGTACTTTCTGCATCTTGTGAATCGTTACCTAACGTATGATTAGATTATGTCAATCTTGATGTTATGTTTCCTTCATCTGTAGTGGTAAGCTCAACTATCACTTCATCGCAAGGGATGTCACCAATAGCACTAAGTATTTTATCTAATTGCTCCACTGTGAGAAAAGCATTTATGCTTTCTTTGGGTACATGCACCTCACAGTCTTGTGTACCCTCTGTTAGAACATTAGAATCTACGTTTTACTCTGTTTCAACTGCTGATTCTGTGTTGTACATGCTGTCTTTCACTGATTCTATGATGCCTATGGTGTCTTTCGCTGATTCTATGTTGCCTATGATGTATTTCGCTGATTATGTGCTGCCTATAGTGCCTTTTGTTGATTCTGTGTTGTGTATGATGTCTTGCGCTGATTCTGGGTTGTCTATGGTGTCTTGGGCTGATTATGGGTTGCCCAGGGTGTCTTTCGCTGATTCTGGGTTGTCTATTCTATGGTGTCTTGTGCTGATTCTGGGTTGCCAAGGGTGTCTTTCGCTGATTCTGGGTTGCCTATGATATCTTTCGCCGATTCTTTGTTGTCTATGATGTATTTCGCTGATTCTTTGTGGTCTATAGTGTATTTTGTTGATTCTGTGTTGTGTATGATATCTTGCGCTTATTCTGGACTGTCTATGATGTATTTCCCTGATTCTGTGTTTTCCATTGTGCCTTTCGCTAATTCTGTTTTGTTCATGGTGTCCTTTGCCGATTATGTGTCCTCGGTGTCTTTTGGTGATTTTATATTGGTATTCACGTCGTCTGTGTTGTCGGGTATTCCGCCATGTCTATTGTTCTGTGTGAGAACTTGTTTTCTTACAGTTTTCCTGTATTTTGCTAGGCGTATTATCGTCACTACTATCAGAATCATAATTTCCCTCTTCGTGAGCCTGGTGTAATATCATATCTTCATCACCTTTAACGTCTTTTTCAGTTTCCGTCATATTTAGGCTAAATGTTGCGCAAAGTAATCAGTTTCCAGATGTTCTTTATACGCCTTGTTGTAGTATTTTATCTTATCAGACAGTATACCAGTTCTTAGTTTAACCTTCAGTACATGGATTTACCACATGAATTTTACTTCAACTGGCACCGAAGGATGAAATACATAGTCTTTAAAGGTTGTACAGGCCAAATTATAATTGTTCAAACTAATTTCCTGCTGCATATGTCGATTCGATATATCCTTATGGCAAACGGGATGAGCTTTTCCATCGTCAACTTCCCATATTTATGAACCAATATTCCATTATCACCTGCATATGGTGTTTAAATCTCTCAACTGATTCGATGCACAAGAACTTGTTATACGTGTGATCAGTTTTTAAATCGATACACGTTACTTGCAAACAAGTTGATGTTACAGGGGTTTAAACAATCTCGTGTAAAGTCAGCATTTCGCAAATTCTTTGGTCGTTATAATGATCTAGTTTGCCAATACAACAATTCATTGGGTCAAATGCTGTCTGACGTGTTTCATACCAATTGTTAGGCAGTTCTTGGCGCATTGATTTGACTACGGATTACACCGTTTACCTGATCAAGAGACAGAGTTTACTAGTGGTGTGACCGGTCAACAGGGGATACTCCGTCCTCCTAGGCACACGATTCCACCTCTGGTAGATCCAGGGGTCTATGTTTGCCCAACTCTCTATTTTGCATTCCGTTTAGGAGTAATGAGATTAATCACTGTTAGTTATCTTCACCTTTCATTACCTTCCCCATTTTCCCTTTTCTTGAATGCGAAGGCGCTCCTTCGTTTGTACAAACTTGAAATTCCTACACATAGGGATAGTGTGTGCTAAGGTTCGTTAAAATTAAACCAATGGTGCTAGAGAATATGAAAATGTGAAAAAAGACGTGACAAATAAAACACATTTATCTGTCGATAATTGATATCAAGAACAATTGTATGTAAAGCAATGATTACATGTAGTAATTGTGCGCGAGTTTTACAATTAAGAGCATTGTTGTCTGTGAAACTTTTGGTTAATTTACAAAGTAGACCCCAACCCTCGGACCTTTGTAAATGTTTCCATGTTGTATAGAGTCAAGTTTTTTTTTATATTCCCGCGACTGTAGTAGGGGTATATATATTGTTTTTTCCGTCGCTCTGTCAGAAATTTTATTCTGGCTCATAACGTATGAATGGTGAGCGATACGGGTCTCATATCTCATATGCAAATTCATTATTTTCGTACCAAGTTTTTTAACCAGGTGAGTTAACGAAGGGCGTTATAGTAGATTTGATCACGTACCAACTTCATGTCATATCCCAATAACATTCAAAAATGATATTTATATTTTCTATGATTTGTGTTCTTACCGAGCTTCCATGATTGTGTAGCAGATGACCAAAATAACGATCGTAGAACACAAAATATAGTTCGTAAGAGTTTTATCGAATAAAAAATTAGGAGCAATATCAAAGAGAATATAAGATATAGATATTTAATTGAAAATGTTAAAAAAAAGACGAAACATGTGTAAAAATAAAGGTAATTTAGAGTGTAAAGTTAACTGAAATGACAAGAAGAGCGGAGTAAACTACATCCGTGGTGTGATTTGGTCGCGCTCAGCGATGGAGAAACTCCTCTTATATCATGTATACTGTTACGTTCTGATGATATTACCTCTTGTCAGTTTTGGGGAAATAGCAAAAGTTATAGATATGTAAGGAACAGAAAGCAGATCGAGTACACCACATTTTAGTGCATAATTAAAATCTTCAAGATTTTTCCTTTCAGAATATGCATACATGTAGGTTATATTACGAAAATGTGACTAGAAATGCTTTAATTTCAATTTGAAATATTTGTATCTGCTTTGAAGGAAAACTCGAAATTTCTGGTAGTTAAAGGGTTAAAGTATCTTGGAAAGGATTTTTCACGCAGAAATTCATTGAGAAGTATACAAAGTGGTCTAGAAATAGTGTGTATTGTTTATTTCAGCATCCTATGATTTATTTTATCGGGCCCAATAGCCTTGTTTATAGGGAGAGTGGAAATTATATCTATAACTTCTTCGATAAGAATATCATTAAGACTGTCATTGCATAAGGAGTACAAGTATGGTAGATTTTGACCTGTGTCATCAATATTTGATATTGAAGAAAATATTTATTCAATACCTCTATATTTTCTTTATCTGAAAACGCTACCACATTGATACCATTATCTATGGTGTCCGGATAGGGCCATTTGCAAAAGCGTGACTGCGCGTTAGTCACAACACGCCGTCACACCAACAAGCAACGCGCCTTTGCGCTCTCACGCCAATAAGTAGCGCGCCATCGTGCAGACAAGCAATGCGCCTTCGCACTCTCACGACAACAAGCAACGCGCCTTCGCGCTAACAAGCAACACACCTTCGCGCCAACAAGTAATACGCCTTGGCGCCGTGTTGCTTGTTGGCGTGACGGCGTGTTGCTCGTCTGCGCGAAGCTTGTTGTGGTGCGAGCACGAATGCGCGTTGCTTGTTGTGGTGAGAGCGCGAAGGCGTGTTGCTTGTGTACACGAAGGTGCGTTGCTTGTTGACGTGAGAGCGCGAAGGCGCGTTGCTTCTCTGCCCGAAAGTGCGTTGCTTGTTGGCGTGAGAGCGCGAAAGCGCGTTGCTTGTTGGCGTGACGGCGTGTTGTGACTAACGCGCAGTCACGCTTTTGCAAATAGCCCTATCCGGACACCATAATTATTGGAAGTAAATTGTATAGACGGAATATCATCACATTTGCTTTAACTTAGAAAACTTCTTTATTTAATTTCCAATATAATATATTATATTTTGAGTAGTCGTTTATATACCTTTCAATGTTCTTGTAGTAGTTTAGAATAGCATGATTTTTCATACCGTTGACCTTATTTTAAACTCTCCTATAATCTAACCAGTGGTTTTCCTTTTTAAGCGCTGGGCGCATGCGCCAGCGATTATTATGAATGAGAGTACCAAATCCCCGTATGCGTAACCCGGACGCAGTTTACCCCAAGATTGAGCGGAGGTATAAATGTCTAGGTGTTGCGTGATTGGCTAATATCAAAAGTGAAATTATTTGGAATTGAAAGAAATATTATAGAGGTTCAAATTAATTGTCAGGATGAAAAATTATCGCACAAAATCGAGAAATGACTGAGGAAATTAACATGGTAGGGGTGTGCTTAAAATGAAGTGTGTAATTTACTGCAGATTGCTATGTGTTGTAAAAAAAAAAAGAAAAAAGTACAAATATGGCCTATAAAAGGCACGGGACCCTATATATTTTTTGTCATTTTTTATCAACACTTGGAATGAACTTTGAAATGTTTGCGGTCATTTGTTTAAAATCGATATAGTTAATTAGTGAGAGGGCCAAAGGTTAGCATTGAGGTCTATGGGAAATGAATTGGTTCTCTTTTCCCATGAGAAAGGTAGTCAAAAGTCTTCCAATCAACGGCACCTATTGGCAAATTAAAAAAGTATGCAGAACAAATAGTATATGGAACGATGACTCTGGGTGGAGATTGAAAATGTCCTTCTCAAGTATTTGCGCTTCTGTCAAAATACTGAGGCAGTATCATATATTTCTTTATTGTACTTAGAATGTTCTTGTGCTCCAATAGCAAGCAAATGTTTTGTGACACGATAAGAAACCCGTAGCGTAGGATGGGTTGGAATAAGATCAGTTTGTAAACAATAATCGGGAGTTGCTAAAACGCGGAATGGAAAATGGAACGGAATGTAAAATACTGTCTATATAGTTGATATTATGGGGTGATCAGCAGTCTGTAAAATCAGAAGGTTTATTGTATTATGAACAAGGGCAGCAGAAATTTAAGTGAAAACGGGAAGTCATCCGCATCTTCCATCGTTTCATATACTTCACAAGTTATGCATATAGCCCTATACTTACATGATGTATGTATTTTAAAATCGTAATAACTTACTATTTAAACAAGCGCTTGTAGACACCACCCCGTTTCCCGGATTTGCCATTTTCTGATACCCTCTTTCCCACTGATTGTGACAGTCTGGTTTTTTTCCACAGATATAAAAAAAAAATTGAAAAGGAAAAATAAATACTGAAAAAGAAATAACCTTTCAAATCTGATGACTTCTTCCCTGGTAATAATCATCTTTAGAAATTATTTTATGAGCCTACCCAATTAATAAGAGGTATTCACCCCCTGAAAACAACGTTAAAGATAAAATTACAATTGCAACCTCTTTTTCTGTTCTTCAGCTGTTGGTTTTGCTCTCCCCCCCCCTCTCTCTCTCTTTTCTTGTGAAAATGTGATGATCGCCATTTGATAACCTATTCTTTCTCTGCCCATAGATATTGCTGTCATGGTGCCGCAATTACAATATTCTTGTAAAACACTTTCTACCTTTTATAAAAACATTTACCTAAGCTTAATTAATTTATGATTAATCTTGTGTAAAAATCATTGGTTGCCTTTTAAAGGATTTAATTAACGGTTTACAATAGTCTTGCAATCCAACGTTGACAGAGGTATTAGCGAGCAGCTACATCCATAATGAGTTTTTCACCCCACCCATCGTCCTAAAAAAGAAAAGAATAAAAGTAAGAAAAAATGATCCAATCCCACAGGCGCTTCTGATCAATTTTGTTTTCAATCTATATATAAATATCTAACAAGGGATGGCACGAAAATAGGATACAGGTTGTAAACAAATCTCAAAATCACCTTAGTTCCAAGAAACAGATCGAATCTTCCTATCCAAAGGGTGTTAAACATCTCGTAATACAAGTCCAACGTAGTCCAATCCATTCATTATTTAATTTAATGAGTTTATAAACGAAAATAATTCAAGCTGTCTGCATTGTCGTCGATCACACACAGGAAAAGATAACTCCTGCAATGAAACTAACATTCAACTTTCGGAAACTCGAGTATTTAGAACGAAAAACCTGGAATTGTTTTTTACGCAAATGACGGTATTTAAAACGGGATTTTTTTCTTTGGAAGGTAATATTTTATTTCAGCCTGATTTTAAATGCAGGGTACAACACTCCAGTCTATAAAACTCATTAAATCCAACATAAAAGGATTTGACTACATGACGCAACACTTTGTTGCAAGTCCCACCTCGATATGATTTTCTTTTTAAAAATTCCCTATGAATGCAATATCTTTTTTTATTTTTGAAAACATATATTTCCTGCTTTCAGCACATATATAATTATTTTTAATGCCTGGCAAAGTTATAAGAAAATAGTAATTTTTTGCATACATACGTTTTCTTACGATTTTATTTCCCAACGTTTTAACAGATCGGCGTTTTACCTATATTCACATATGGAAATAAGGAAAAGTAAATACAGCCTGTAAAAGTAGAGGAAATTTCCTTTTTGATGGGCCATTATTCGTATCATAATTATTAGTAGTTTTTATATTACGATAAAATAAAACTGGGGCATGCTGCGCGGTTTTCTTTAAAATTAGCGACAAAACGTCGTCGCTGAAAGCGATCGCACAATAAAGTAGTGAAAACTATTTGTATTGTCCTCTATTGGTAAATTGAATACTTTTTGATACACAAAAATAATATACACAAATGTACGATATAATCAGCCAGGTATTCTCTGCTTTATTATTATTATTATATTTAAAACCATCATTGTTATATAACAGTTACACAACAAACATTATTACTTCATTAATTAAACACCTAAGCCATTGAAAATGTTACATCGATAGAGTAAATTGAAAAAATATATTAATACTTCAAATCAGATATAAACTTTATGTAATATTTGTTCAGAATAGTAATAATATTTCTCTGCCAAACAAAGAAAACAAAAAAGATAAGTCCGCATAATTACAGGCCTATATACTTTTTTCCCGTGATCTGGATCGCGGCCGCGAATGTGCACGGGCAACACACGTGTTTCCGTTTCAACGAAAACAACACAGCGAACGCTTGTATTTTACATCTTGAAAACAACCTGATGTCAGAAGAAGAAGATACCCTGGGTCTCCTCTTGCAGGATGACCCAAACGATCATGCATTCAGTATAAACATATAAGTTGATGTTGCCACATAGGCCGGCTAGAGAAAAAAATTTGCGGTTTTGTCATGTTATGAAAAATTCACAATTAATTAAACACGATTTGATGCAATAATTTGTCGTTTCATGAAAGAAAATATTTATATTTTATGATATCTAAACCAAGGGTATATAACACCCGATTCTTTATTAATGATTGATTGTATATTGTTTAACGTCCCTCTATAGAATATTTCACTCATATGGAGACGAAACCACTGCCGATGAAGGGTTGCAAAATTTGGGCCTATGCTCGGCGCTTATGGCCATTGAGCAGGGAGGGATCTTTATCGTGCCACACCTGCTGTGACACGGGACCTCGGTTTTTGCAGTCTCATCCGAAGGACCGCCCAATATAGTCGCCTCTTACGACAAGCAAGGGGTAATGAGGACCTATTCTAACCTGGATCCCCACGGGATTCTTTGTTAAGAGCTGAACATATCTGACATCAATCAATATGTCCTAGCCCGGCATTAATCAGTTTGATTACCCCCCCCCCTTCCCTTCCCTGACCCGCGAGTGTAAGAAGGGGTGGATTTAGTGTACAATGAGAAGGGTGTGAGGTGGTTTTAATCAGACTCGGGATTCATGGCCGCTGGTGCGGAGGCTATTTTCTACGGCGGCGTAGAGAGACCAAGTAAAACAAAAATATTATTCGTTCGGACGAATTAGTAATTCGTTCGGACGAAATAACCATTTGTTCGGACAAATTAGATATTCGTTCGGACGAATTAGCAATTTGTTCGGACAAATAAGTTATTTCTTCGGACGAATTAGCTATTTGTTCGGAGAAATTAGCAATTCGTTCGGACGAATTAGCTATTTGTTCGGACAAATTAGTAATTCTTTCGGACGAATTAGCAATTTGTTCGGACGAAATAGAAATTCGTTCGAACGAATAAGTAAATTTGTTCAGGCAAATCAGTAATTCGTTCGGACGCATTAGCAATTTGTTCGGACGAATTAGCTATTCGTTCGGACAAATTAGGAATTCGTTCGGACGAATTAGCTATTTGTTCGGACAAATTAGTAATTCGTTCGGACAAATTAGCAATTTGTCCGGACGAAGTAAAAATTCGTTCGAACGAATAAGTAAATTTGTTCGGGCAAATAAGTAATTTGTTCGGACGAGTTAGCAATTTGTTCGGACGAATTTGTAATTAGCTATAAGGCAACTCCAATGCCGTAGTGAAACATCATAAAGTGGTGGTTGGGAAGCACAAAACTTAAATTGGGGCACATGCTAAAATGGGATTCAATTCCAATATTTTCCATATAAACATCATGAAGATGGCGACGGTAAATACAGTAAACTTCATCTCCCCCCCCCCCTGAAATAACAAGCTAAAAATGGTAGGAATCCCTACACCTTGCTCTGTTTTAAAAGTTTGAGGTAGTGCCTTGATTATAGAAAACATTTACAGAACCAATTGAGTGTTCTAAAGCTCTGACAATACATTAGTATTTGGGGCTAAGTTAAGAAATACTTTTAAAGATTTATCTTAAACATGTCTGCCGTGAAGTTCCAGTCGATAGACAGATATTGGTCAACGCATGCCCCTTTCGGAACAACCCAGTATCAAGAATTATGTCTAGAAATAGGTTTTAAGAGGTTAATATAAGAAGAACAGTTTTGTTAAATATGATGCAAGTACATTCAAATTTTGTGATTACTTGAACATTCTATACATTGAACTTGGGGAGGAAAAACGGTAATAATTTTTGATAACATTTGTTATGGTGTTGTTGCTTAGCAACCAAATATATATGAATACAAAAAATTAAATCTTTTACGATTAACAGTAAATTTCTTTGTTTTAATGTTGCAATATTTATACTATTTAGTGGAACATAATGGCAAAACATCATATTATTAGAAAATGATGGATATGTATATAAAGTACGAAGTGTCCATTTTATGACCTTTGACCTTAATTCTCTTCATCAGATTTTTGTTAAAAACGAAAAGATTATAATTTTAAAATAATGTGACATTCACTAATTATCATGCAATGTAATTATGTTGAAATGGTGTCGAATGGATGCAGAAAGGCAAATTATGGTGCACTATGAACGTTGTTACTTAGCAACCAAAAATATTTGTTTGTCAATAAAATTGATTTAAGTTGATTGTGATGTTTTTGCAGTATTTTAAAACACACATCAGCTCATACATTTAAAGTTTCCTATTAGTGAGAGGGGTTGTAAAATACATATATATTTCAGAGAAAAAAGATTGCAAAAATGTGCACATATATGACCTTTGACCTCTTTGAGGTCATTGGATATCATGACAACCGTTATAAAAAAATTCTTCCCTGTCCTATTCCAAAAAAATCATGTCATATGCTTACCCCAAATCGTGATGCATGCAGATTTAATTCGATTTGGAACAGCCTAGAAATAGCCCTAGATGTTTTTTAACGTACATGTAATTAGTCGAATTGCAAAAAATGTTTATGTAACATTGCGATGTTAATGTTCTCGTTTATAGTGAATTACGATGTCATTGCGAGCTCATGTTGTTGAATGAATCGCCACATTTCTTTAAGTTTCCATAACAATATTTCTTTTACAGTATTCGTCTATCAACGTTACATGCAGTAATTTATCTAATTTTAAATTGGTTATTTTCCTGTTGAAATGAAACTAACGATTTCCAAATTATCCTTATCAGCACTTGTATACATGTACATATATAGGGACACTTTTAGTATACGATAATGATTGCTTAAACCCGTATATAATGCATGATTTCCCCGTTATCTATTTAGTTCTTGCCTAGATTGAAGGACACCATGAAGTGCACATTTGTTATATGTTTTTGTCTGATTCTGGAATATGTACAATGTTCTAATCCCAATATACTTTGTATTATGGATCATTGTGGAATGCAATCCGCAAAATGTCTGGCAGATGAAGGATGTAGGTCCGCAATGGTCTGTATAACAGGATGTGGCACCAACAACCAAACTTGTTTGTTTGACTGCATTTATTCATACGAGGATGATGTCTTTGACGAATTCATGAAATGTGCTTCCACCGACCATCAGTGTATTTCAAACGACCCTCCCAATCCCCCAGTGGTTTGCCACCCTCCTCAGCAAGTGGTGTCGAATTTTACCATAGACTTATTTAAGGGCTCGTGGTATATTGTAAAGGGACTTAATCCTATCTATGACTGTTTTGACTGCCAAATCACAACCTATCAACCAAGCTCTATGGACAAGACAGTTTACAATGTTTTCGAAAAATTTGACGTTAAAACAGTACAAGGTGGAATCAGACATCGATCGGTAAACGAAACGGTAGTCCAAGCTTTCGGTGGTATTTTTAACTATACCAGTACGCAATTAGGACAAAGTACGCATTCAGAATGGCGAGTCGTGCACGTTGGCAATGGGAACGCCTTTCTCTTGGTTTACTATTGCGGGTCTATAACAGCTGATTATTTCTATGAAGGATCCGTGGTTTATTCACGAACGCCGACTCTGACCACAGACCAACTCGTGGAATTGGTAGACGCATTTAAACAACATGGATTTGATTATTCCAAGTACTGTACACCAAAGACACAGAACTGTGGGAGTTAAACTTTTAAGAAGGGAGTGTGCTTTAATTTTCGCACTTCTAGATATGATTATAATTTCGTTAACTTCCAATAAAGGTTATAACATACATCACGTGACCTTCTATACTTTCTATACACATTGATTAAAGACTGCAAATGTACGGTCTTTTACTATATCCTATACTATTTATAACCTGTAATTAAATCTTTGGAGGACCTTGGAACACACCACGTTCACCTTAAGGAAGTTAGCTGCCAACCGCACAGGATGCTATTCTGACTGTGTAGGCACTGGTTCAATACTTAACTTATTGGTCCAACCAGATTATATATTTGTTACCTACCTCGCACATGTAGACATTTTGATATCAATTGAAATTTTGAAAGGGTTTAGAAAGGACTACATATTATGACGGAAGGATTCTCATCAAAAAGATAGATTTTAAGTGCAAAGAGGCCAAGTTTAACACACTGTAACTCTATACCAAATCCTATGGCCTCGAGTTTTCTTTATCTTTACAAAAATCCCCTTCAGTGTGAACATTAAAAATTCACTTAAAATGTTATGTTTTTCATTAGACACTTCAATGTTCCTCCCGAATCCAGAGTTTAGGATCTATTCAAAGGTGCAGAAGGATAATTCATACCCTCAAATAGGACCCGGGGTCACCCGAAAGTAGTTCTTCTATCTCGCAGTGAATGCGCGTAATGATAAATACAAACTCTTATCTGATAGTGCCTACTTTCTGCATGACTTTGTCATTGTCGAAGTACAAATTCTGTTATGAATCCGTTTATTAAGGCTTTCCATTTTTCTGTGTTTTTCTTATGTATATTACTATTGTTATTATCATTCTATGTTTTATCCTAACGGAGAGATTTTTTGTTTCAATGCTTACAGATGAATAAATTTCATCCTTTTTTTTGGAACCTAACAAAATATGCTTTAGTAGGACCATCATCGTCGGAAACCCACGATTGATTACGCTTCGTTCCTCTCTAGGACCATATGGATACATGGGAATTGTTCCAACCCGTTGATTAATGGTTCCACAGTGGGTTTATAAAATGTACAGTATGTAGTTTACGTAAATAATAAACTGGTGTGTAACGATACAGTATGTATTCTTGAAGTGACATTTATATTACCAATGATTATAGGTCCAAGGTACAAGTAGACCAAAGTATAGAAAACATTGCCATTCGTTTGTTACACCTCTGCCGGCCAAAGTTTGGGAAGAAGAACCCCAATTTACGAGACTGATTCACATGATGTGGAAGCAGAAACCCACTTTAATTTCATTAATTTCGTGAACTGTAATAAACAAAATATGATATGTAAAAGTGAAGAAAAAATATATTGTAAAGTATTGCCAAAATGAGAAGTTTGTCGTTTCATTTATATCTCTGTCAATCTGTGACAAAGGGTTTCCTCTGGTCACCCATTGATGTAATGATAATGTACGGGTCACTTCTGGTCACCATAGATATAATAATCATGTAAGGGTAACCGTTGATCACCCATAAACACTGGTTATAAGAGGGTAACCTTTGGACACCCATTGATGTAAATGTCATATGAGTGTTTCCTCTGGTCACCCATTGATGTAAATGTCATATGAGGGTTTCCTCTGGTAACCCATTGATGTAATGGTAATATAAGGGTTTCCTCTGGTCACCCATTGATGTAATGGTAATATAAGGGTTTCCTCTGGTCACCCATTGATGTAAATGTCATATGAGGGTTTCCTCTGGTCACCCATTGATGTAAATGTTATATGAGGGTTTCCTCTGGTCACCCATTGATGTAAATGTCATATGAGGGTTTCCTCTGGTCACCCATTGATGTAAATGTCATATAAGTTTTCCACTGGTCACCCATGGATGTAATGGTCATGTAAGGGTACCTCTGGTCATCATTGAAACAAAGTGTAGAAATGTGTCCTGAGGTTACTAACATCTCAGTGTATGGATGTCCTTCGGTCACCTTTGGTTATATTTATGTCTTAAAATGCTGAGCAAGGTCACCGCAGCCAGGTTTTGCTGTATCATATATAAACATAAGACAAATTGAGTATGAAAATGTCATTTATTCAAATGACGAACTAGATAACAAATTACTAACAAGGGGATCAGACTCACAAACAATCCACTGAAAATGTCACTGAAATGGAGAAAGAAAATAAACAATGATAATATGTCTGATCCCCCAAATTTATCTATAAAAGTCTACATCAACTACAATAAAAACAAAACAAGTACAAAGATGTTTCAAATACATAGCCAAGTAACATGTAGAGTGACCACGTGACCAATCTCCTGCTTCATACTTCCGTTATCGTTATATGCTAATGAACAATTACAAAGTCAAACATTAACATAATTTAGACAATACCCATGGACCATCTGAACATAATTTGGACAACCCTTAATTAAAGTTTGGTGAAAATATGCCCAGTAGATAAGAAAATTTACAAACAGACAAATGATCAGAAAAAGCTCATTTTATTCTTTGACTCAGGTGACTAAACATTCACCTTTACACTATTGTAGCATCATAAAATATAATCTATAGTAACATAATTTTCATTTTTGTTATCAATAGGTGACCAGAGGTCAGCCTCCAGGTGCAACATTTTCATTTTTGAAATCAATAGGTGACCAGAGGTCAGCCTCCAGGTGCAACATTATCTTATAGTTATCTGGAAATAAATAAAAGAATGATATTCCAAGTTCAATTTCACTGCATTGTATTCATTTTAAGCTAGGTTCATATCACATTCTCGTATTTGGGGAAATCTGGGAGATGCAGTTAACAGTGAATTATCATTTTTATATTAGGCAATTTTTGCTAAGAAATGATGACATGTAAATTATCAATAATGACTTGCTCAATATTCATTTTCCTTCGGTACTGCGCAATATACATTGTCTACACTGTACTTTCATTTTATGTGGGACTATTTTTATAACGTAGTAACTTGTGTAGAAAATAGGGTGACCCAGGGTTATATTAAAATGGGGTGGCCCTGGGTCCTACTTGAAGGTACGCATTATCCGTTTGCTTTAAAAGTAGTCAAATATTGACCTACTGGGTTTATGATGAATTCCGGAAATTCAGAATTTGATTTACATTAAATTGTGTATGTGGAATTCAAAAAACATCATTTTACTTCGAGTATATTTATCTACTTATCTTTATTAGGTCTTTCCACCTTTCTGTGGAAAGACCTATTGATATTCTTCTGTTTATTATTATTAGGTCTTTCCATCTTTCTGTGGAAAGACCTATTGATATTCTTCTGTTTATTATTAGGTCTTTCCACCTTTCTGTGGAAAGACCTATTGATATTCTTCTGTTTATTAGGTCTTTCCACCTTTCTGTGGAAAGACCTTTTGTTATTGTTCTGTTTTTTATTATTATTATTATTAGGTCTTTCCACCTTTCTGTGGAAAGACCTATTGATATTCTTCTGTTTATTAGGTCTTTCCACCTTTCTGTGGAAAGACCTTTTGTTATTGTTCTGTTTTTTATTATTATTATTATTATTATTATTTGTCTTCTTTTCTTTCCGCCGCGAGAAGCTCTTGACGTTTTAAGACTTATCGAAAAACAATTTAGACCATCATATTTGACATCTCGAAACATGCTCAGATCTCACCCTGCGTATTTGATCTTTGACCCCTAACGAACTTATGGGACTTTACGCAAAAAACCCTTGTTATCGGTTCACCTCGAAAACCGTAAATGATAAGAGCATGAAACTTTCACTAAATTCTTAAGTCGATCAAGCTGAAGCGTTGTAGTGTTTACTTTTAAGTTTTCGGTGATCCCTAAAGAGAGTTGATGGCCCTGAAAGTTTACAATTTTTACGGAAAAATTCAAAACTCCTAAAATATAAGTCGTAGAAAGACGGAACCAACTGGAATGGAATACTTGACCTTTGACCTTGAAAATCAGGTCAAGGTCAAAGGTCAAGGTCATCTAGAAACTTTGAAAATAAGCAATTTTCATACCGTCTAAAGCATATAAAGTACAGATAAGGTATAATAGGCACAATAAGTCAAGAACCAACTTAAGTCAATGCATTGCATTACGACTCTGAACTTTGACCTTTGTTCGATTTACAGCGACTTGCGTAAAAACCATTGTTATCACTACAGTATGGAAACCGTAAATGGGATGAACACGAAATGTTGACTAAACTTATTGCCTGATCAATTCTAAAAGATGACTTCCTGTTTTTGATGATTCGTTGATCCCTAACGGGAATTAATGCCATTGAAAGTTTTTCATTTCGCGTAGAAATTTACAACTCCTAAAGTATTTGTCGTAGGAAGACAGGACCAACTGAAGTGACATCCCTGACCTTTGACCTTGAAAATTAGGTCAAGGTCAAGGTCATCTAGAAACTTTGAAAATAAGCAATTTTCATACAGTTTAATGCATATAAAGTACAGATAAGGTATAATAGGCACAAGTAGTCAAGAACCAACTTAAGTCAACGCATATCATTACGACTCTGAACTTTGACCTTTGTTCGATTTACAGCGACTTGCGTAAAAACCATTGTTATCACTACAGTATGGAAACCGTAAATGGTACGAACACAAAATATTCACTAAACTTATTGCCTGATCAATTGTAAAAGATGACTTCCGTTTTTGATGGTTTCTCGATCCGTAACGGGAATTAATGCCCTTGAAAGTTTTCAATTTCGCGTAGAAATTTACAACTCCTAAAGTATTTGTCGTAGGAAGACAGGACCAACTGAAGTGACATCCCTGACCTTTGACCTTGAAAATTAGGTCAAGGTCAAGGTCATCTAGAAACTTTGAAAATAAGCAATTTTCACACCGTCTAAAGCATATAAAGTACAGATAAGGTATACTATGCACAAGTAGTCAAGAACCAACTTAAGTCAACGCATATCATTACCATTCTGAACTTTGACCTTTGTTCGATTTACAGCGACTTGCGTAAAAACCATTGTTATCACTACAGTATGGAAACCGTAAATGGAACGAACACGAAATGTTCACTAAACTTATTGCCTGATCAATTGTAAAAGATGACTTCCTGTGTTTGATGATTCGTTGATCCCTAACGGGAATTAATGCCCTTAAAAATTTTAAATTTCGCGTAGAAATTTACAACTCCTAAAGTATTTGTCCTAGGAAGACAGGACCAACTGAAGTGACATCCCTGACCTTTGACCTTGAAAATTAGGTCAAGGTCAAAGGTCAAGGTCATCTAGAAACTTTGAAAATTAGCAATTTTTATACCGTTTAAAGAATATAAAGTACACATTTTTTTGTATTCAGAGACATTGTTTGAATGTCTGAAAAGGTGGAAAGACCTCTAATTGTTCGCGAACAATTAGGATTACTAGTTAGGTCTTTCCATCTTTCTGTGGAAAGACCTATTGATATTCTTCTGTTTATTATTATTATTATTATTATTATTATTATTATTTTTCCTCCCCGTGATTTTGAGTTTCAAGATTTATCGAAAAGATTTATAGACCATAAGAATGTACTCCTTAAAAGATTTTGGCGGTTCACCCTGCGTATATGAACTTTGACCCCTCAAGGAGTTATTGCCCCTTTTGCAATAAAAGCTTGTTATCGCTACTCCTCCGAAACCGTACACCGTAAAGATACCAAATCTTCACCAATGTCTTCGACTAGTCAAGGAGACTCTTCAATCTATTCATTGTGAAATGATTCTTCGACCCCTTTTATGAGTTATTGCCCCTGAAAGTTTTTGATTTTTACAAATACTTGAAAAAATTTAAGACCATTTATCCTAGAGACATGGGACTAACTGCATTAGAATCTTCATCCTTTGACCTTTTGATTTACATCAAGGTCAAAGGTCAAGGTCATTCAAAATATGAGAAATTTAGCTCTTTTTATATCTCTTTTGTCTTTCAAGATATACTACATATCCTTGCATCTTTATTTTGTCCTTTTAAATCTATTTTAAAGATTTAATTCCTGTACCTTAAGATTGACCCTTTTAAAAGTTATTGCCCCTTAGAGTATTAACCTTGTTATCGCTACTCCTCCGAAACCGTACACCGTAAAGATACCAAACCTTCACCAATGTCTTCGACTAGTCAAGGAGACTCTTCAATCTATTCATTGCACAAAGATTCTTCGACTCCTTTTATGAGTTATTGCCCCTGAAAGTTTTTCATTTTTACAAATAATTGAAAAAAATTAAAATCATTTATCCTAGAGACATGGGACTAACTGCATTAGAATCTTCATCCTTTGACCTTTTAATTTATGTCAAGGTCAAAGGTCAAGGTCATTCAAAATATGAGAAATTTAGCTCTTTTTATATCTCTTTTGTCTTTCAACATATACTACATATCATTGCATCTTTAGTATGTCCTTTTAAATCTATTTTAAAGATTTAATTCCTGTACCCTAAGATTGACCCCTTTAAAAGTTATTGCCCTTTACAGTATTAACCTTGTTATCGCTACTCCTCTGAAACCATAGACCGTAGACACACCAAACCTTCACCAATGTCTTCGACTATTCAAGGAGACTCTTCAATCTATTCATTGCGATAATATTCTTCGACCCCTTTAGGAGTTATTGCCCCTGAAAGTTTTTGATTTTTACAAATAATTGAAAAAAATTAAAACCATTTATCCTAGAGACATGGGACCAACTGCATTAGAATCTTCATCCTTTGACCTTTTAATTTATGTCAAGGTCAAAGGTCAAGGTCATTCAACATATGAGAAATTTAGCTCTTTTTATATCTCTTTTGTCTTTCAACATATACTACATATAATTGAATCTTTAGTATGTCCTTTTAAATCCATTTCAAAGATTTGATACCTGTACCCTAAGACTGATCCCTTTAAAAGTTATTTCCCCTTACATTATTAACCTTGTTATCGCTACCCCTTTGAAACCATAGACCATAGAGACACCAAACCTTCACCAATGTCTTCGGTTTATCAAAGCACAACTTCAACATATTCAGTGTGAAAGGATCCACTGACCCCTTATATGAGTTATTGCCCTTTTATGTGTTTGTGCTAATCATTAACTTTTAAACGTATAATCATAGAAACATGGGACCAACTGCAATGTGATCATTGACCTTTGACCCTGAATATTAGGTAAAGGTCAAAGGTCAAAGTTACTTCAAATATTGAGAATTTAGCTCTTTTTATATCTCTTTTGTCTTTCAACATACATCATTTTTCATTGCATCATTAGTATGTTCTTTTAAAACCAATTAAAACATCTTTCTTGGCCCTTAAGCCGGGCTCCTTTAAAAATTATTGCCCATCTTACAAATAAAGCTTCTTATCACTAGTCCTTCGAAACCGTTAACCCTGGAGATACCAAACCTTAATCATTAATGTTTTGTACTGATTGAGTAGACTCTTCAATCTATTCAGTGCGAAAAGATTCACCAACCCCTTTAAATAGTTATGGCCCCTGAAAGTTTTGCAAGTTTACATTGACTTGAAAGTTTTTTGGCCTCATTTGACCTACTGAAGAATGGATCAAGATTGAAGGTCAAGAAACAAATCCAGAAAAGGTGGAAAGACCTCTAATTGTTCGCGAACAATTAGGATTACTAGTTATTATTATTATTATTATTATTTTTCCTCCCCGTGATTTTGAGTTTCAAGATTTATCGAAAAGATTTATAGTCCATAAGAATGTACTCCTTAAAAGATTTTGGCAGTTCACCCTGCGTATATGAACTTTGACCCCTCAAGGAGTTATTGCCCCTTTTGCAATAAAAGCTTGTTATCGCTACTCCTCCGAAATCGTACACCGTAAAGATACCAAACCTTCACCAATGTCTTCGACTAGTCAAGGAGACTCTTCAATCTATTCATTGCGAAATGATTCTTCGACCCCTTTTATGAGTTATTGCCCCTGAAAGTTTTTGATTTTTACAAATAATTGAATTTTTTTAAAACCATTTATCCTAGAGACATGGGACTAACTGCATTAGAATCTTCATCCTTTGACCTTTTGATTTATATCAAGGTCAAAGGTCAAGGTCATTCAAAATATGAAAAATTTAGCTCTTTTTATATCTCTTTTGTCTTTCAACATATACTACATATAATTGCATCTTTAGTATGTCCTTTTAAATCTATTTTAAAGATTTAATTCCTGTACCTTAAGACTGACCCCTTTAAAGGTTATTGCCCTTTACAGTATTAACCTTGTTATCGCTACTCCTCTGAAACCGTACACCGTAAAGATACCAAACCTTCACCAATGTCTTCGACTAGTCAAGGAGACTCTTCAATCTATTCATTGCGAAAAGATTCTTCGACCCCTTTTATGAGTTATTGCCCCTGAAAGTTTTTGATTTTTACAAATAATTGAAAAAAATTAAAACCATTTATCCTAGAGACATGGGACTAACTGCATTCGAATCTTCATCCTTTGACCTTTTAATTTATGTCAAGGTCAAAGGTCAAGGTCATTCAAAATATGAGAAATTTAGGTCTTTTTATATCTCTTTTGTCTTTCAACATATACTACATATCATTGCATCTTTAGTATGTCCTTTTAAATCTATTTTAAAGATTTAATTCCTGTACCCTAAGATTGACCCCTTTAAAAGTTATTGCCCTTTACAGTATTAACCTTGTTATCGCTACTCCTCTGAAACCATAGACCGTAGAGACACCAAACCTTCACCAATGTCTTCAACTATTCAAGGAGACTCTTCAATCTATTCATTGCGAAAATATTCTTCGACCCCTTTTATGAGTTATTGCCCTTGAAAGTTTTTGATTTTTACAAATAATTAAAAAAAATTAAAACCATTTATCCTAGAGACATGGGACTAACTGCATTCGAATCTTCATCCTTTGACCTTTTAATTTATGTCAAGGTCAAAGGTCAAGGTCATTCAAAATATGAGAAATTTAGCTCTTTGTAGATCTCTTTTGTCTTTCAACATATACTACATATAATTGAATCTTTAGTATGTCCTTTTAACTTCATTTTAAAGATTTGATACCTGTACCCTAAGACTGAACCCTTTAAAAGTTATTGCCCCTTACATTATTAACCTTGTTATCGCTACCCCTTTGAAACCATAGACCATAGAGACACCAAATCTTTACCAATGTCTTCGGTTTCTCAAAGCACAACTTCAACATATTCAGTGTGAAAGGATCCGCTGACCCCTTATATGAGTTATTGCCCTTTTATGTGTTTGTGCTAATCGTTAACTTTTAAACGGATAATCATAGAAACATGGGACCAACTGCAATGTGATCATTGACCTTTGACCCTGAATATTAGGTAAAGGTCAAAGTTACTTCAAATATTGAGAATTTAGCTCTTTTTATATCTCTTTTGTCTTTCAACATACATCATTTTTCATTGCATCATTAGTATGTTCTTTTAAAACCAATTAAAACATCTTTCTTGGCCCTTAAGCCGGGCTCCTTTAAAAATTATTGCCCATCTTACAAATAAAGCTTGTTATCACTAGTCCTTCAAAACCGTTAACCCTGGAGATACCAAACCTTAATCATTAATGTTTTGTACTGATTGAGTAGACTCTTCAATCTATTCAATGCAAAAAGATTCACCAACCCCTTTAAATAGTTATGGCCCCTGAAAGTTTTCCAAGTTTACATTGACTTAAAAGTTTTTTGGCCTCATTTGACCTACTGAAGAATGGATCAAGATTGAAGGTCAAGAAACAAATCCTGAAAAGGTGGAAAGACCTCTAATTGTTCGCGAACAATTAGGATTACTAGTTAATAATATATTTCTAATTTTTTTTAATGCGATAGATCTAATTATCCCATATGTCACGGGGAGTATGCCCTAAACTAACATTTTGGGTATCAAAATGCATTTTATTTATTTATACGCATGTTTTTAAATTACTACTTTTAAAAAATCCAAATCTATATATTTTCAAAGGTACTCAGAGTTGGCCATTATCGGGGGCATTTGTGTTTCACAAACACATCTAGTTAAACTTGTCTTATTTTGCAAAGAAAATGTACTTTACATTTGGACCAATCTCATTCATCGAGTCATTGGTTGAAAAGGAGGCAGCGGAAGCTGACTCAGGGGGAGTAACTCTCATTTGTTACTTAAGTTTATAGGTGGATCAAAAAATACTATAACACGGGAAATGAACACTTTCTTCGATAAAAGGCTCCAATTCATATCGAATTGGATGTGATAATATCTTGCATTAATACTATATGACTCTTGGATCCACATTTGGGATGAGAAATTCCGAATTTTGTGTATCCCTTTCTGCTTTTCCTGAATATGCCTTCACTTTTTATAAAGAATCAGCAAAATTAAAGAAGTCTTTCATATGATAATAGAGAGGTTAAGCAACTGACCGTGTACGTCTACGCGTACGTGTACAAACAGAAGTATGTTTACAAGTACACGCATCCAACGTAATGTTACGTTTAACAAACAGTACGTGTACGCGTACGTGTAAAACTATTAATTACAAACAAATTGATTGGATACAAATGTGCAAATAAACGAATCAAAAGAGGGTTTACTGCGTTAAGATCAAAGAAAAAAATGGCGCAAAATATGATGTTGCTTGCAGCTCTGACAGACGATGATGATGTTTTACTTTTGTCTTGCATGAGCAATGAAAAAGAGGCATCGATTTATCACCGATTAAACCTGGATGAATTGAACGACGAACAATTTCGCCTGTTATTCCGGTTTCAAAAAGATGATTTGCTAGGATTACGAATAGCACTGCATATTCCAAACAAAATTGTATGTAAAAACAGGACTGTATGTTCAGGAAGAGAAGGTTTGTGTATTCTCATACGAAGATTGGTATACCCAAATAGATTAGAGGATCTTTCCCATGTATTTGGAAGATCAACTGCTGAAT